>NC_058057.1:10658859-10961359 GCF_020085105.1 Siniperca chuatsi
CTGTCCGCTCAGTATAAGGATGAAATGAGAAGCATCATCATCACCACCGTCATCATTAGCAACAGTGGTTCATTTCCTTCCACTCTCATCTCACCTTTTCGCTCCGCTAATGAATCTCATCTCACCTTCTGTCTTCTTTCTCTCTCACTCATATAGACGTCCACTTCTTCAACTTTTTCTGTTTATTACTTGTTGCCCCCTTCTTTTCTCAAACTGAAGTGGCCGCGTCTGTTTTCATTCATTGTCTTTTGCATGTATTTATCACATAGATTCAAAGTAAAACATATTTAACAACCGAGCACTGAGCACTTCAGTGGGTCCATCATTATAGTTGTGAGTTTGCAGCCAAGCATTGTTCGAAACCACAACACTTTATTTTAAATTCTAACTAACAGTTTCCAGAAATATTGAAATAATGAGGTAATGTGTTCAATTTGATGCATCTGACATGTTGCACCTATACAAATATAAAATCATGTCAGATTTGACAGTGTGTGTGATATTGAACTGTAGAATACAGAATATGTACTGCGCTATTTATCTCAACTTGAAGGTACTTGACAAGAATTTTACTTTATAAGAGAAACCCTGAACTTTGGGGGTCAAAGTGGTTATTGAGCCAGAAGCAAATTAAAGACACAATAATTTGAATTTTAGAAGCAACTTAATACCTAATTGTGAAATGTAACCAGTGTTTTAATGTTAATGTTAATACTTAATGTTGAAATGTATTAAATAAAGAAAAGAAAACACCACTGAATTTATAGCAGTGACATATTTTGATTAGTAAACCATCTATCTGAATGTTTGGTTTGAAATCCTCTCTTTGAAATATACAGAAGACAGTTCCAAAAACTTGAGTTTCTGAGGTTTCCAGTCATTCATCTGAACTTCTCTTTCTTGGATCATGTGACAGAATGGAACCTGATTGGACAGAAGTCTGATCAATTCCATCAATTATTAGTGTAGAATTTCACCATTCACTTGATTTTTTCACGTGACATGATTTTTCATATCTGAAAAGGTTTGATTATAATTCAAATTTGAATATAAAGCTGAATTTGCAAACCCCACAAAAATACTTAAAAGCAAGAACATTTTGAAATTGCACAAACTGAAATGACCTACTGGAAACTCCAAAGAGAGGGATTGAAACCACATACATTCAGATCGATGGTTTTCAAAGTAAAATATTTCCACATCAACATTAAGTATAAAGAAATGATTCAAATTTTACAATTAGGTGTTCAGTTATTTCCTTCCTGCCTTTCTTTGCTTCCATAGTACTGACATAAAATAAAACTGTCAGCTGCACACAAAGGCGCCACCAAGACGCAGAGGGGGAAACATTTGTAATCTTACTGTAAGAGTTCGAACTGACTTAATTCCCATCAATCCCGTTACATCCTGTGACATCAGTAATGCAAACCTTTGATCTAAATTTCTTCATCTTAGTCGCTGAAATGTTTGCACTTGAATGTACATTTTGACTTGTCATTTCCTGTGGGCTGAGAGGGTTTCATGTCAGTCACTGAATTTCCATTTGGGTAAACAGTGTGGCTTATGAGTCTCAGTTACAGTAATGGAGGATGGGACACATATTGCGGCTGCAGCCTCAGTTTGTGGTTTCGACTGTTAAGCCTAAAAACAAAAGAGCCATGACCTTACAGCACTTTTACAGTTTTTTCCCCCCTTCCAGTGGTGTGAAGAGCCCACCAGGTAGTGTGAAGGACAGTCCATCTAAGACCGCTAAAACACAACTCACCTCTGCAGCCTCCACCTGTAAGAAACTTCCAGAAGGGTAAGAAGATGTTCTTGCATTTCTAATATAAATATCCAAATATATGTCTAAAAATGCAGTTTCACAATACAGTACAGTCTCACCACTTATATCTTAAAATCCTTCCCTTTTCTCTTTATGTTACGGTAAATATAGGGGTTTTGTTTTCCACATACACTTCTTGCAAATCAAGGCAGAATCAAATCTTTCAGATCTAATCAAGATTATTTCCAACCCCAACATCCTGTTTTATGTGACAGCACCTCAAACCACAGAGGAACATTACATTCTCAGAGCCAGTACATGGGACGTTTAACTGTTTAGTCAACCTGAAGCTGATGTGACAAACTGATGTGTTCATTCTCCCAAAATCCAGTGTCAAATTTAATGGCTCTCTCTTTCTGTGTAAATGTATCTCTTGCTCTCCTTCTCGTGTCCTCTTTGGTCTCTATATCAAATTCTCTCTGTGTCTCATAACAGCAGCAAGTCCAAGGAGGCTGCAGTAGGTGTAGGTAAGTCAGCACTCTCTCTGCTTCCCTGCAGTTTTTCCCCCCAGGCTGTATCTGGCAATATAATCATAAAAAGAATTTAGCAAAAGACTGACATGACAGTGGTACTGTTTGCTACATGTGCTGTAAATGATTTGGACCTTTGTGTGTGTGTGTGTGTGTGTGTGTGTGTGTGTGTCATTTTGGTGCAGGGACAAGGCGTGTGACACACTGCAAAGGTAGGATTCATCCCTAACAATATACTTAATTAACATTCCATTAACTCTTGATCCGCTTACATCTACACTATGTTGAAAGTTGAGCGCATTATCCAGTGATCGTGTTATTGCTGTTATTTTATCCTTCATTTTTTTCACATCTCACCATGACTTGTATGCCTTCCCTCGCCCTTTGCACCCCTATTTTATTTTTACCTTTTATCTTCTTTAAATACCCGCACTATCTGACCTCCAACCTCCGTTCCAACCCCTCCTGCTGACCTCCCTTCTGTCTATTCACTCACCCTCCTCACCTCATTTCACCACTTCACTTAGTGACTATGCAGATCTATCTGAGCCCCCTCGCAAGAAAGACTGGATCTTCTGAGACCGCCAAATCTGGGGCCGCGGTGCCTACAAACAGCGGGCCCACGGCCACGCCTAACAACCCTCAGGCAAAGGGGGGCAGCCGGCCACAGGCGAGGAAAACAACCCCATCCTTCACCTTAAACCTGCAGAAAACCACAACCAGCCAGAACGCAGCGCAGGACACATGCTACAAGAGCCCCACCAAATCGCCCAGCCAGTATTTTCAGATTTGTTACTGAGGCAAGCAGATAGAGATAGATTTATTACAAATGTGTCCTTTCCATCGAGTTAACTAAACCCAAACAAATTATTAAAAGCCTCAATCAACCACTTGAACATAAACTTCAAATAAAGACTTTCTTCTAATGTCGAAAAAACAAGAAATTGATTTTAAAATGGGGAGCTTCTTAAATTGCAGGGATGATTTTCCTCTGTAGTTCATTCTGACTTTGTTACATTTGGTTATGTTCAACATGAGCACTTAACAGCATGTTCGAACCATTTACGTTTGAGTAATTGTCAACACGGTGTTTTATGGCATGATTATTTATTTCAAGGATAGTGTGAAAGCTTGAATGCATTTTTAGCCTCCTCAGAGACCACAGTGTAGTCATAGATCCATTTCTCACATGCTAGTACCTGCATATTGTTTCACTGAATGCCTGTGTTTACTGTAAACGTTCTCTCCGTCACTCTATATGTGAAGTTTTGAGTTTGTAAGGCATGGATGTGTTTGTAAGTAAGGATGTGTGTCTGTACTGTAGATGTCTTCGAGCACTGGCTGTGCGACGGAAGAGGGAAACTGTGTTTAATGTCAGTGAGTGTGTGTCATGTCTCATGCCTGTGTGCTGTGATGTTTCTAGTCTTGTAGTTGATGTTCCACTTTAAGCATGACTTGTATACAGTGTGTACCAGAATCAGTAAAAAAAAAAAATTAAAAATGGCTCCTTCTAGTTCAGGACAAACAATAAAAAACTACGACCACTACGGGGATGGCTTTTCCTTATGTTGTCTGCTGCTTAGTGTGTGAGTGTGTGCAGGGTGAAAATCATGTGCCATGACCTTTTCAGTTGGATAAACAGTCAAATGAAGACTTATGGAAAATAGCAGAGCTGTGCCTGGTACGACATTTTCCACTCCCACTGTGAGGAAAAACTCCACAAGATGAACATTTTAGGATTTGATTCACTCCAATAAAGCTTGAGTCAAAAGCTGACTATGTTAAGTTGCATCTATCTATAAATCTTGGTGCATCTGTAGTGATATCTATCACTGTGACCTTTCATTAATCTGTGCGAGGCATGATGAAGTGAGTAAGCTCACAGCCTCAGCGCCCTCCTGTGGAGATAAAGGCCATAGATCCAAACAGGGATAAGAGTGATCCTCAGAGAAAGGTCATCATGTGGGCATTAAAGTTGCACCGGTAAATCCACATCCAACTAAATAAAATAAAACTTCCTTTACAACATGGGGATGAACTTTTCCACGATCGCCAAGCCAATGTGATGCTGGTATTACCTGAGAGTGGATCCTCACCACTGTATGAACCACAGTGAATATTATTGCACTCTTTCGAAATTAGGAGGACCTCTGCTGGTGAGAAGGCAAAACTGCCACAAGTTTGATTTTAATGCTTGAGACATAGCATGAGCCTGCATCATCATAAAACTGTGCAAAGGGATATTTATCACCTGTATTTATAATTCAAAGCATACATTAAAATATATTTTATTATATTAAATCTCTTGGTTCTGTCTTGTGCCAGCTTTTAACAAAACAGATGTGCAAAGCAAACTTATGTGCAAGAAAAACACATCAGCAGGCTGAATCCCAGTATGACGTCATCCACAGGGAGTGGCCTGCAGGGCATTAGGTGAAACTTTTTAGGTTGTTTTAAATGTGAAGTGGTGTATTTTCTAGCACATATCCCATAATCAATACCTTGATACAAATACCCTAAAATTACTTGAACCACCACCAACTTCACAGTTCTCACTTCTCACTTCACTACCCAGAAAACCTGAATTCTGAAAACCCGTTGATAGACTTGGGAGGCACGAAGGCAACAAAGAGAAAATATTGTCCAGTGGAGAAATATAATTTGAAAGGGGAAAAAATGAAAAAGTTAACAATCGTAAAATGAAATTCACATGTTGGTCTGTGATCCTGATCTGTTTAAGATCTTTCTTGAAGATACACTCACTTTGTTTTTCATAAGAAACTTAACGCCCCTGCTGTCCCGATAGATAGATAGAGAGGTAGGTGTGCTGCAATGTGGCTTCAATCTTTAAAGTTTCTATGCAAATACACACATATCTGTAAATGCATAATTTCAACTCGAATGTAACCTTTACAATAACAATAAGTCCTATACTTTGAGAAAGCCTCAGATGGACTGCAGACTGAGTAAGTAGACAGCACAGCCTAAACTCAGGTCCTCCATGTGAGGAAACAGCAGCTGGCTGCTGCAGACAGAGACAGATGTTAGCTGGTCGATCCTGGCTGCTGACAGGGGTGTGTGTGTGTGTGTGTGCGTGCCACATACACTCTGTCTGTCCCTTTATATACAGTATCACATCCTGTCTATTACCACATGAAATGCTGTGTAATTCTGTACAGCTGCAGTGAGTTTAGTGTGTTCAGTTTATTCCAGATATCAGATGGAAGGAAATAAAACACACACACACACACTATACAATAGTATAATACTATTTCTGCAGGGATTTAAAGGCTTAAAGTATTAGTAGTAATCGTAGTATTTTATATCCAATCATATCACTAACATTCTTGTTAATTGTTTTGCTGTGGAATAAAATCATTCTGATTATTTTAGAGCAGTATGTGTGCTATTTTTCTCTAGATACAAAAAGAAAAAGATATATTTTGAAAATGTGTTATTCTTATTCTCAAAGAAGACGGTGTGGTAGCTGCAGACCGAGGGCGCTACCGTGCAGCAAAACATTTCAGCAGCCTCTCTCTCTCTCTCTCTCTCTCTCTCTCTCTCTCTCTCTCTCTCTGTGTGTGTGTGTGTGTGTGTGTGTGTGTGTCCATCCAGCCTCCCAGTGGTTGAAGGGAGGAAAAGATGGCACCTCAGAAGCCGCTGTCAGCCACTCCGCCCGGCTTCTCGTCCTGTGGACAGCGGCGTGCATCCATCTGAAATGGCCTCGACCGAACCACCAGCCTCCTGACAAGACACCGGAGAACAATTATTTATTTTTAAAAGACAGACCTGAAAACTGTGATCACCCGTGTAGGATTTTCCACACCCTGTCGCCTTTTCCACCCTCAACATCTGCACATCCAGCCGGCTGCAGGCTTCGCTGGCAGCATCGCTGTTTTTAACAAAACAGCGCGAGCTGCTGCTGGATCTGGATGTTTTATTTTTAAATATATATATACTAGAACTCAACTCAGTGTGCAAGGACAAAGCAGACAGAAAACATTATTCATCTCATTTAAACGGGCAGGAGAGGAAGATGAGGTAAGCAGAAGCATGCGTTGCTCTTTTGCTGCACAATAAAGCGCAGGCTGCTGTGATTCACTGCGTATTATTATGGGATATTAAAGGATGTAGCTAGATAAACCAAAACATCCTATTAACGGGCTTATTGTTCGTTTCATAGGCGCAGTTGCATTCAGAGGCCTGTGATGTGCACGTCTTCGCAGCACAAAAGGTGTATCAGAGCACCACGCGCTTTTATTGACAGACAGGTCACCTGTTGGCCGACAGAATACGGACCTTTAAGAGGCTCTGAGAGCAGCACATTAAGACTTCCACAGCCATAAATACAGCGCGACAGGGCTTTGATGAAACCAGCTAACACTCCAGCTCGCTCTGTGATGTGTCACGTGGAGGTTATCTGCAGAGAAAAAGAGGTGTTGTCATGGAAACCAGACTACACGTGCAGAGTTGTTTAAAGCGTTACGATACTTAATTGCGACACATATCTTATCACTGGATTTACAAAGCAGTCACATGTGTTTTTCTAAGCACGCCTATGTATGTGCACGCACATAGATGAAAACCTGCACGCGCGTGCACGCGTGAACCAATCAGCTGATAGTACTCATTACAGCATCCAGACACAGCTGTCTCAGACATGCAAGCATTGGTTTTACTGGCTGACTGTAAGAGCCTATTAGGTGGAATGTTACTGGCAGGACCCCGCGCGCCTAGCAGCCAATCAGCTGCAAGCCTGCTGCTACACAGATGTGGGTGGGGCACCAGCACTTGGCACAGGTTCACAATGAACAGGAGGAACCCTGAGCTGACTCTAATTGCTGTTGGCATTAAAATCTGTGTGTGTGTGCGTCCCAAAGTCAGAATGGGATTTTGCCACCAGGGTGCCCTAAATCAGTGTCTCTTTAACAAGTTGACCCCTCCCCCTCAACCTCTCACTGCTTTTCTCTGCTGCTAGCTCTACTGTCATCTCAGCTCTGTCTTATTCTGATGGTACCAGACACAGTCTTTTATGGCTTGACATGTACTCTTGAGCAAGCATGTTATCCTCCTGTATGTTAATCCTGTAGCCTGCTGGATGGAAGATGGTTGAAGATTAGACAAATGACCAATGACTTCACCAAGTGGGCATGAACTCTGCTCTACTGCAACTCGCAACTATGTTTCTAGATTTTGCAGATCACATGACTTGAAACACCTGAATATATTTATGCTATGTCTTACTTTATAGTACATACTAATTGTACTGTATATAGTGTGTACTATATACTCATAGTGTACTGTTTTTTCCATTTAGTATACAAGAAATCATTTCTCACTAACAGAAAATGTTTTGTTTTATTGTTTTCTGAGTTTTCTTAGAGCTGTTTTACATTGCCAGTCACAGAAGTGTAACTACGGAGGCGCTTCTGTTTGATGTAAACTGACAAGCTGTCGAATGATACACTTGTTAATTTAGGTTTTGTCTGACAGCCACTTAAATACTCAGCTGTTATTTAATCTGTGCTTTACAGAGGGGCTCTGTAGGTGGCAACATAGACTGTGACTCACCACAACAAGCCAGTACTTTGATGTGGCGACTATAGTATGCATGTTAGTAGGACACAAATGGTTATGCTGTGATCTAATGAGCATAGATCTCAGTGCTGTGAGCTGCAGTTCAAACATACATAACTCAAGGTCAGATATACAACAGTATGCAGAAACTGAGTTGTTTTGAAATGTTTTTAAAGGTCATTGCCAGGGTTTAGATTTAATATCAGCACAAAGTAATAAATTCTATCACATCATGTATAGTTCCCCTCTAGGCATCTTCTAGAAAGAAGAAAATTTGATTTGATACAACAATCTGGCTTTGCAGAGTAGTCTGCTCTATTGTTTGAACAGAAAATGAACAGCCATATTTCATATATCATCTTAAATAAACGTTTTACCGAGGTTGATAGATCTTGATATTGAATCCTGTTTGGGTTTACTGAGGGAGACAAAAGCTTGAAACCAACACAGTTACAGTATCTGTTTCTCATTTGTCAAGATTAGACATGCAGTATTAGTTTAATTATCTCCAGCTGTGGAGAGGTCGAAGGTGCTGTAGGTCTCTGCGGAAAAATCCTGGGACAGCAAAGCCGGGGTTGGTGAGTCTAGTCTGAGATTTGGGTTAAAGGACTGATCCTTGGCTTGATGGAGCCTGAATGTCTGATACCTCTTCTGGAGGCTAATCATTTTATCTTTCCAGTTTCCTTCTCCACCATCACTCCCTTGCTCCCACTTATTGATTAATAGGCTGTGATTTGGATGGCAGCAGGCTCTTTTCCACCTTAATCTACTGGTCTGACAAGACACCAATAACTCCTGGATATGTGATGTACTTGTTTTTTTACTTTATGCACTTCATACAGTGGACACTGCTGACTTATTGACTGCTCATACTGAATTGCAGGCCTTAGTACTGAAATGGGACTGCACAGACAGGATAACTCTGCAGTCTTTTAAAGTTAGACGACTATTAGATCACCTTAAAAAAAAAAAAGTTTATTTCATACCACATAGCCACACTAGCGGCATGGCAAGTTAGATGACTGTTTTAAGGACAAAATTTTAATTTGTTATTGCATTGGTAGTTATCTAATTCTGTCTTTTTTGTTACCATCTTTCTCGTAAAACTGACTCAATGCAAAATTGACATTTCATACAGAAATAATTCATAAGTCAGTTTATGCATATGACCGGAGATGTGATATGCTGCAAATAACTGCACAGAGGTGCCACTTTGATTAGGATTAAGAAGCCTTGTGTACCAGTTAACTACATGTTAAGTGGCATATTCTGTAATGAAATGACTGCTTTGTACATTTGCTTGTGACTGACCCGCCCCTCTCAGGAAGTTTGACTGCAGGATTGATGTGTGTGCAGTGTGGTCCTGCCTGCGGACTGAGCCTGCCCGTGGTGGCCTCCCACCATCGCCACCACCTCCAGCTGCGTGGAGTGTTTCACTACGCTCTGAAAGTGAAGTGTGGCCGATATTGATCCGGCATCATCACTGTTTCCTGATGTGTATTGACAGGAACAGTTGGTGGTATGTGTGTGACCCATATGAATACCATTATTAATAGTAACTATGTGCTGAATTAATGCAGGACAAGGGCGAACACATAGAGGTGAACTCATTCATACTAACAGGCAGGCTAATGCAAGTGCTCTTTTAGCACTGTAAGTGTATTGTAAGAGTAAAAGAAGCTTCAAAGAGGAGAGGATGGCTTGGGCATTTCCATAATATATCTACACTGTAAACATATATTGCGTGCATCTGGTGCCTGAACTGAAATAAATCAAAATGTCATGGTTTATAGTATTGCCTGTAATGTCTCTGTACCAGTGACTAGCAGTGGAGGTCAGATTTCTCTCTCAGTGCACAGCTGCGTGCTTTGAAGTTGCACAGGTGTGCGCTCTTGATTACACCATAATTACAAAGTTACAACCTTAAAGTTGTTTTTTTTTTACATTTTGTGCCAGAGTTGGAAATTCTGACTAATTTTCAACCGCAGGATGCAATCATCTCATGTTCCCACAACATGGTAAACACTGCGCTGCTTTTTAACACGTTTATGATCCTAAAAATAGGTCTAACATCAGTTTTCAATGTTACAAGGCTTCATAGCCATTGGTTTTTAAGTGTTGCAGCGTTGTGTCCACACACAAGTGTTGATGGGTTAGCAGAGCTAGTTGGCAAGCATTAAGTTACAATTGATCCAAAGTAAAGGACGACGGCTTTTACATTACAATGACCGATGCAAGCATATAGTCTTTCAAACAATCCTAATGTTACCCGAATTACATCTTTGTGTACATAATGAGGAAATATTTTGTACAAATTTGCACAGTTGCAAAATGTTCATACTGAGTATAATATTATTATTATATCTGCAAAATGTTTTGACTTCTGACGTTTTTTATGTTTGCCCATGGCATGATTAACATATTTGGTTGTTTAGGCAATTCAAAGCACTTGGTTAAATTTAGGTAAAGATTGTGGTCTTAGTTAAATGCAGAAAAATCTGAAGCTGACTTGAACCTCGGGCCAGACTTGCCGTCCTGTGCTTTGTACACCCATCATCCACCCCGACCACCTCCCTGTGACAAGAATGTAGCACTTCGTGAACTGGAAAAAATGTAGCCACAGAACATAATCCAGGCAGCAATTAGGTTTCAGTTTTGTAGCATATAAACATAGGGTTGAGTCTTTCTACTAAAAGCTGCAAAGAACTGCAATGCTTTTATTGACTGTCATCAATTTCACATCCATTTTGCACTTCCCAGCTACATTGCAAGCCAACTTTTATCAAAAATATTTTGTTAATGGGGCATAAACAAGAAGGCACAGACATCTGCGACAGTGTATGAGCACTGAAAGTTCAGCAGCTTGTTGTTTAGTTTCTCTGCTTGCACGAGCAAAATTTATGGACTTCAAGTAACTTGTATATAGTTATATATTACAGAAGCTGTGGCTTACAGATTGTACCGTGATGCCTGTGCACGATGCAGCAGCCACATCACATCTGTGAGCAATAACAGCAACGTTTGTCATAAAGCAGTCCAACACACACAACACAAAATGGAGAAGGATGTTGCACACTATGATACATCCAATGTCAGGTGTGAGGCCACCTGACCTGTCTCTGTTGTGAATCTGTATAATAACATAATGCATTCTAGGTGACAACAGTGGGGTTTATGAGTCATAATAATGCACACTGAGGCATCACAAAGCAGAGCGCTAAAGCTGATCTACACAGATGTGTGTGTGTGTGTCTGTGTGTGTGCACGTGTCCTGTTGTGTGTGTTTAAGAGAGAGCGAGGTAATCAAATCTTTGTGAATGAGAGGGAAATCACTCCCTCCTCCTTTTCCCCGCTCTGTCTCCCTTCCCCCTCTGCATCTCCTCTGCCAGCTCCCATTGGTGTGTGGCGTAATTAAAATGATCAGCCCATGTGAGTCAGACAGTGTGTGCATGCTGCGTGTGTGTATTTGTTTGCAGCTGAAATTCAATCCCCAGGCCTGAGAGGATGAGCTTGTGTGAGTTATCTGTGAAGACAGGAAACAACGTCAGAGATCTTTAACCTCCTCTCTGTCACACCTCTCACACTCATTTAATCCCTTTTCTTTCTCCACCTCACTTTACCTTGTATAGCGTGACTGCATACAGGTGGATTGTGGGTGTTTGTGCGGATGGAGGGAGTGAGAAGTCAGATTGGATTATACAGAACATGTATACATGTGACTGGATAGCAAGAAAAACATACAGTGTACAGTGTCTGCATGTATTTGGACAGTGACACATTTTTGGTTGTTTTGACTCCAGCACATTGGATTAGAAATGAAACAATGGCAATGAGGTCGAAGTGCTTGCACTTAGCTTCAGTTTGAAGATGTTCACATCTATATTGGGTGAACTGTGTAGGAATTGTAGCTGCTTTTATCCCCCAGTTTTGGGGAGCCAATTTGACAATTGAACAATCAAAGCTCAAGTGCTGATTTGCATTTGGCGTTTGTTGTTGTTGTCTCTAAATCATCCCCATCATGAGGCTGACAGAGACTGTTTGGTGCTCTGCTTAGTGGCAAGAAGCCATTGCAAATGACCTGGCAGACCACAGAAGACCAGTGTAGTGGATGTAAGAGGAAGAGTTAAAAAGGTGCGGAAAACCCCTTTAGCAGATAAAAAATACTTGTGTTAAAACTCAGTGTTAACCAAAAGCTGCAAACCCCTGTTATGACTAAAGGATAAAGGTTACAGTTTGCAAAAACGTAAATAAGTAAGTAAATGTCCTGTAGAGTTCTCGACAAATGAGACAAAGGTCAACCTGTGCCAGAGGGATGGAAAGAAGAAAATGCAGGGGAAAAAGGGATCCAAGAACCAAACACCACCTCATCTGTCAAACTCGGTGGAGGTGTCGTTTCGGCTTGGGGTTTTGGTTTTTAGCAAATTCTGCATGTGTGTCTCCTGTGTGTGTGTGTTTGTGGGTGCTTGTTGTACACAGGCAGCTTGTATTTTTCGACATCATTCATGCAAGTGTGTGACTTGTCGACTCAGTGGCAGCTCCATGTGGTGTGTGTTAGTGTGTGAATCATAGTAAAGAGGCATGCAACTATGTCAGTAAGAGGTTTTGTGGAATATGCTGTCACTGCACAGCAGATACTTTCCTGCAGAGTTTTATGCTCTCTTTCACAGAGATGTCATGATGGGATGCAGCCAAGACACTTGTGCTGATGCTCTGCATGTTAACACATTTTTGTTAACTATCCATAATATTGGCAGTGCCAAAAACTGGATAAAGAAAATCACACTAATGGAAATGATACTACAATATCCTACTCAAGCAGAAAAACTGTTAAAATGCCAGTATACTACAACAGGTTGCTTGTCGGATAGTCAAACAGAGTCTGAAACCCTCTCACCCATATCTTTCCAACATCGGAATTGGGGGGCCTTCACTCAACAATATCTGTATTTTTCTGAAACCGACAATCACTTCAGGCAGCAACTGGCCAGGTGTGCGGAGGTGAGAAAGTAAGCAGGGTTTGTACTTCTTCACACAATTATATCTGTCACTTTTCAGGTGTACAAACAAGAAATAATACTGCAAATATGCATGAGGCAGAAGCAAAGGGTGTCCTGTTATGGTTTTAACACACACCTGCCAGACATTTAAAGAAAAGAATATTCTGTGGTCATAATACTTCACTTTAGTTAGGATTAGGTTATTTAAAATGTACTGTAAAATTTACTGTTACTTTAGAGAAAGGAAAATAATGTTGAATATAATCTGTACAAGTTGGAAAATGGAAAATGTTGATGCAGTTGCACTTGCTGTGAAGTACACTGCTTCAGTAAAAACCTTCTTAAGGAAAGGTTAACATTACTCCATAAAAAAGTCATTCACATCCGTTTGTCCGTTCTGCTGTCTTCATACTTTGTGGCTGTGAATGTTGCGTCCACTGTAAAGTCAGATATGAACAGTTTGAACACACCAAGGTAAATTAGCTTGTTTATGCTTATTGAAGGTGACTCAGAATCTGACTACTTTACCTAGCAGCTTCCAGCAAATCATGTGTTTGAGTCTGACCACCTAATAGAGCTCACAGCATGTAGATGCACATGTACACACTTTTCCCAAATTTGATGTCACGCCTCCCTACAGTTTCTCATCAGCAGCATCATTTTTCACGCCATCTTTGCTTTGTGCGATTCACTCATTTTCACCCCAAAGCTCCATCACATCCTCCTATTCTGTCCTCTCCTCCCTGCCTCACGCACATGCACACACACACACACTTACTCACACACACGCACTTAAACACACACACACACACACACACACAAACTTACTCAGTTAAGCTGTGTGTCAGAGAGAAGGCCATCCCTGCTGTATGCTAATAGCCAGGTTGTTACAGTAACACTGCTCTCTCTCTCTGTCTCTCTCTCTCTCTCTCTCTCTCTCACACACACACAGTCACACATACAGACACACAGTAGAAACGGAGGTGTAGCTTTGAGGATTAGAATACAATCTGCTGCCAGGGTCTAACCTGAGAGAGAGAGGGATGGGGGATGGGTGCATACTGTAAGCGGAGGCTGAATGTCCTTTCACCCTTCCTGTTCTGCCTCTCCTCTTTTCTCTCCTGCTCTCCCCTGTTTCCCTCCCCCACATTCTTGCCCTCCCCCTGACTCTCTCTCCATGCAGTTTATCTCCATCATACCCAGGCATTTTGCTCTACCTGTCTGTCCATCTGTCTACTCCTCTATCCCCTTTCCTCGCGCCACCTCCCTCATCCGTTTGTTGTAGAATCATCCCTACCCTCTTCCCCATCTGTGACCCCTGATCTGTCAGCCTGCTGCATGTTTTTTTGACTTTTGCTTTTCCCTCTTGTACTCAGTTTCTCTTGTGTTTTCTGCTCACGGTGCTCACAGTTTATCCACTGCTCGGATAGAGACCAAGGACTTACACTCTCACAGTACCACACACAAACACACTATGGTGAAGGCTACAGTGGCGTCCATTGTGACAACTAGAATATGACGGTAAACAAGTCCTTCTGTTCTTGAACAGAAAAAGAGAGAGAAGGATGAATGACTTGAACAGGAGTTACTGTCATAGTTAGCCACGCCTCTAGTGTGCTCTCCTTTCCCTGTGTTCCTTGTCTGTCGTCTGTTTGTCGCTGTGTGTGTGTGTGTGTGATCCAAGTACCACTTCCTTGTTCCTTTCTGCAATTGGGTTCTTAGATTGTGCACTACGACAGTTACTGCTCAGTCAACAAGTAGTCTTTCACTACCTTTCCATAGACAGAAACCATTCATGCATTTGCTTTAAAAGAAATGCAGCGGCGTTTGATTCCAAAGAAAGAAACAGGTACACAGAGAGAGCCATGGTCAGACTACACAATAACAGTCCAATAATGGCCCAGACCTGACAGATGTCCGGGTGCATCGGGCACAACAATTGCTCGTGTTATAGTGGAAGACAACTGATGCAGCATTTAGGACGCCACATGGTGTCCCTATATAATAACTATTATGTCAGATTTTTTTGCCCTCTCACACCTACAATGTGTTCTGTGCCTTTCCATGTACAACTATAAACATGGTTAAGTGAAAGAGGAATTATGTTTCATTTCAGTGAAACTCTAATCATTTTACTATCACCCTCAAGTCAGGAGCATTATACCAAATGAATCACACTTGTGGGTGCAACGTCACCCTTTGAACACAATACTGTACTGAATGTATGCTGCACACCAACACACTCACCCTCTTTCACCATCTGAGAGGGAGAAAGGCAAGCTGTGATAGGTCCAACGTGTAGTCGCGTTGCCACAGCTCTAAGTCACAGCATGACTTTATGACTCTGTGATCACCTAATCTGACACAGTGAACACCTAAAAAGACAAAAACATTGTGGTATCTTATCCCGGCATTAGATGGAGAGTGGTTTTGCAGTATATTATTGGCATTTGGCAGTTGGTTTTAAAGAGAGTAATGTGTTATAGAGTAAGGTGCCCAGGATGTTCATTCATTGCCTGCAAAACTCCTTCAAAACTTCTCTGAACAAGAGAATGCTAAGAATTCTTCAGAAAAAGAGGTGATCTCAACTTATGTACATTGATGTGGCAGCATGTTGCTATTGAGCTGTAGAGAATTTCAACTGACTCCTAAACCAACAAAAACCCTGAAAAACAGTGAAAAATCATTTAAAGTTTTGTAGGATTTTGTTGTAATTTATTGTTCAGTTTATATATCTAAAGGGGCACTCCACCAATCCCATACTAGGGACTAAAAGGCAGCGTATTGGCTTCGATTTTGTGCTTAAATTGCTGTGGAGCTGTAATGATGCCTCATTTCTGTGAGAAGGCTACATGATGCAACTCATTGCAAGCAGACATTTGCATCTCACTTGAAGTAAATATGTTTTTTTCCAGGGTCTGGCAAATGTGTGAACTAATCTCACATAGATATAAAAAGGACTAAGATGAACTTTTATTGACATGAAGATTTGTGGCCAAACGCCATTGTTGGCAGGCAGTTTAACAGTACTTTAAATTGCTGTCAAATTGCAATGTCCACTGTCGTCCACACCGATTACAGATCAAACCATGTCATCCAACAGTTCTATAGCCTGTTTAATCAATGAAATTGCCTGCTGGCAAAACACAGCAGGACAGATGTGGGTGATGTGAGCGGGGTGAGCTGTACTAGAAAGAGACCACGGATGGGATATTTTCCTGGGATGTCAGAGGAAGTACAGGAAATATGGGAGGGATTTATTGGTTACTGGCAGGCTGCTGTGATGTGGAACCTACCCAGAAGATTAGTGTTATGGCCACATACCACTTACTGTATATAATTTATAATCTACATGCATCTGGATAGGCAGAGCAAGGGAATATTAAAGGGGCAAATGTTAGCATTACATGCTCAAATTTGGTTGCTTATTGTTGACATTGACATTGACCCTTATTCCACTGATACACTATTTAATTAAATTAAATTTTACAGCTTATGCACATATAAATGCATCTTTATATATATGTAACATGCTTCTAACTCTGTGGGATTTACAACAGCCAATTGAGCCATATGTTACCAAAGAGGGATGTATTGCTTTTTCTGTCTCCACCTGTGTCTGTTTCTGTTAATGAACATCCAGTAAAAGCTGTCAGATCAGTGTATGTATATGCCTGCCTGCGTGTGTGAGTGTGTATTGTGTTGCATCCAGAGTTCCACCCATGCCAAATCATATGCAAGAAAATACGGGAGCCATCAGATGAATTAAAATCTGTTGCTCCTCCTCCTCGCCCCTCTCTCCACGCGGGCTTATGCATCCTCGCCTCGGCCAATCCAGCAGCCGGGAGAGGAGAGCAGAGACTGGGGGTGGGTGGGAGGAGGAAGAAGAGAGGGGGGGAAGGAGGAGAAGGAGGGGCAGGACCAGCAGCCTCGGGGGCTGGCGGCCCATCGCTCTTGTCACAGCTGGGAGGGAAGGATGGGAGGGATGGAGGGATGGAGGGAGGAGGGAGGAGGGGGGTTGAGCGGGAGGAGGTAATCCAATGAGACACAGGGAGAAGAGGCAGTGTGAGGGCAACGCCTCACAGCACCGGGAATCTCTCTCTATCTCCATCTCTCTCTTTCTCCCCCTCCTCTGTCTGAAGCGTAAAAACCAAAGGACTCTCATCTCCCATTCAGTCTCCTCTGTATGTGGCTGAGGACTGCTCTCATATTTTCAAGCCTTTCTTTCCCCCACAATTCTCTTTCATTTTTTTCTAATTTTGCTTCTCCACCAGCCAAAGGATGAATTGATAACCACAAACCAGGACTATTTTTGTTTCACCTGTGTCTTTAGGAGGCAGTATCGTTTACTGGAGTCATCTTTGTTCTTGTGCTCACAGTTGCTGAGTGTACAGTGGCTGCTAGTGGGGAAATAGGTTAGTGTGCCTGTTCGGTGCCGGGCAGCAGAGGTGACTGAATGTTCTGTGCACGGTTGAGACGAAGAGGAAGGGGATGCCTTCCTGGCGGTAGCGCTCTGTAGCCCTGCAACCATTTGGGGAGAAGGTGACTTGGGATGCTGGAGCTGAACTCCGACCTTTAGCGAAAGTGTCAGCAACGAAATTCAGGACAAACAAAGGAAAAAGCAAGTCAGGCAACAAATACAGACGTTTTCTCCATTTTTGTTGTCGCGAAACAGGGCTGAGCTGTGTATCTGTTGTGTGTGGACACCATGGACATCAACCTTCAGTCGCACCGATTTTACTTCCCCCAGATCTACTGTGCTGAACCGGGGGCGCAGCCACAGCTCACTGAGTTCAAAGTCAGGTAGGCTTCCAAGGGTGGGAAAGGCGTTATCCACCAATAGGTGAGAGGTCCATCACTGATTCCTGAATGATGGAGGCACCCAGGTCTGAGGTCTCCATTTGCTTTTGTCAGTATCAAGTGGCTTTTAGATCCACCCAAAATGTAGCTAGAGCATCATGATTGTCCAACAGATCCCCAGCTGCTGCTGCATATGAAGCATTTCTGTGTATGATGAGTGCTGCTGTGAGTGGCTGGTTGCCCTTGCAGGGGGATGGGGCTGCATGCTAATGTGTTAGCTAGCTGTGCAGAAAAGTGTTGGGCTCCTGGGAGAAGCAGAGGGCATTGATGGCCTATGGAGGAGCTTGCCAAGTTTGGACAGAGGGGGTGACAGTGCAGCAGTTGTGTTATATTTGCCATCCAGGGCCCTGTGGCCAACGTAGGCTTGTCCTGTTGGCTGCCTCTGTGGCTCTTTTGTTCTCTGTGTTTACGCCTCTCTCTTTCTTTTTCTGCTACTCTTCCTCTCCAATCAACGGCTTGTTGCATCCACAGCCGACGCCTGCCGTCATGGTTGCAGAGCGCTCCAAGACGCATGCTCAGACATGCAACAGCTTCCCTGCTCTTTGTCTTGTTGAGATGTAATTGTTCCGGATGGAGCTGTTGCATTCAGGCATGCAAGAAGTCAGACCTGATGCTGTGTGACATACACATAAGAAAATATCTGTCTTTTCACTCCAGTGAAACACACTTTCAGAATTATTTTAGCTTCTTTTTAGCCATCTGTCCCTGCATCCATCCATCCATCCTTACATTTATGTTTTGAGATGTCTGTGTAATCTTGTGTGCGATATGTTTGACGATTCCTCCTCTAACAGCTCTGATTAGTGCAGCTTTAAAGGACTCAGCCAGAGTTTTGCCCCACTAAGCAGCTTTTAGTTTGGCTGGTTCTCCAGGCTGGAGCAGCTTTATGGGGCTACAGCGTGTCACTATCATGGCCTGGCCGAGCTCCCTGATGGCTCCATGGGAGTCCAAGGGCGTTCACAGCTGGGCAGCATCACCAGGAGAAAGAAGTCAGTGTATCCGTATACCCAGTTTTCTAACTCTCTGTACCCACTTCATTTTAGTTATCCTGGGGCATCTCTTAAATTATCACATTTACCGTACATGTCATACCTACTGTTTTTATCCCGGGTTATATAACAATATAACAGGTTTGATCCACTGCAGTCTCACCTCAGTGACCTTCTATGAAATGTCCACATTAGCAAACATCAGGAAATGTCAGCAAATATCAGCGTTTGATGTGTCTGTGTAGACTGCAACCTTAATGTAAAAAAACTACTGTCTCGCACATTTCCGGATGTGCCTCACAACTCTCCTCTTCTTCGCTGGAAGAGGGACACGTATGGGAGGCACATAAACACACACACAAACATACACACACAACCTGCGTACTTTTGCAGAGATTTAAGAGGTTTAAAGTGCGATGTGTTTTCACAAAACCAATCCAGGCCCTTAAGCAATATTAATGTTTCACAAATCAGATTTTATGCAATGAATACTCACTTAGATAAGCGGAGAGGCTTTATTGAAAATACAGATACATAAACAGACTGCTGTATCTATTTCTGTGCAGATTAATCAACTTGTCAGTTGTTGAAATTAGTTCAGCACACTGTAAACTGGAAAGGGACACAGCTACACAACGGCGTCAATTACCATACTATTAGCAAGGTGAGCTCATTAGAGTTGGGTGGGCGAAAAGAAGAAGAAGAAGAAGAAGAAGAAGAAGAAGAAGAAGAAGAAGAAGAAGGGAGATTGGAGATAGAAAAATGAGAAATCAAGAGAGACAGAGAAGAAAAGAGAGAGGGAGAGGAGGGGAATGAGATGAGAGGGAGAGAAAATAAGAGACCAGGAGAGAGAGGGGGGATGGTGAGTAAAGCAGAGCTAAGCAAAAGGAAGAGAGAGTAGATTGTAAATGTGAGAGGGAAACAGTCAGACAGAATGGGGGTGGAATTAGAGGAGAAAGGAGTGATTGTAGAAAAAAAAAAGAAAATATGTTGGCTGATGGTTTTTGGTGTGGCACACGCCTTGGAAAAACCTTTGCGAGGGATGCTGGGATATTAGCACCAGCCTGGGTCTGGTGACCGACGTAGACTTAGCCCCAGTATAGCCAGATAACCATGACAACCAGTGCTGGCCAATCAATGGGAGCACACAGACACATACAGTACATGTATGCACAGAAATGCACACCCACAAACACATACAGAGAGAGAGAGAGAGAGAGAGAGAGAGAGAGAGAGAGAGAGAGAGAGACCTTCTGCTTCAGTTCCTCTTCAAGCTCCAAGGAGAAACCCAACCTTCTTGGTAACGTGTTGTGTGTAATTCTGTCTGTTTTCTTTATTCTGAAGAACCAGTGCAATGATATTTATTGCAAAAAGGTTTCTAAAGCATTTCATAATTTCAGTTTTTGATGGCTCAGCTAATATTAGCTGCTTTTCAGTGAGCAAAGTAGCCTTTTTTGTTATTTTCAATTAATTTTCTTTCTGTTTTAAACAGAAAGTAAAAAAGACATATCTTGATAACCAGTGCTAACATGGACAAAATACAGCCATGACGCTGCTGTGCTGAAGCTAGCTGTTCACCATTAGCCATCAGCCATTAGCTATTTTTCCCTTCATGTGTGATATCCACAACACAGTGATATAATCTTGTTTTCATGTGCTGGAACTTCAGTACACATTAACAGTACATAATTGAACTAGCATGATTTTGGTTAGTGTAACTACTATTAACAGCAAAAACGTAATTAAAAAGCAAGCATCATACCAGGAGGATAAAGCTAAAGCTGTTTCTTCCTGTTGTCTGCTGACACTGTCCTCACGAGAAAACAACATTGGTCGTATGTTCAAATATTTAAAAGGACCTATGTTGCGTTATGTATCTGACAAGGACTTTTTGTGGCCATGTGAATTATGACTCTTGTGTTTCAGAAGCAGAGGCAGAAGTAACGTGATAGCTTGACAGTCAGTGTTGGTGTCATTTAACCATGACTGTGATCTTTGAAGTTTGAACCAGTCGTTTCCTTTACTGGCGATAGCGGATCAGATCAGATCAGAAAACGCTCATATGGTTTGATTTGGAAGGCAACAAATGACCTACAGTGTCAGCCAGAGGGGTGATTTCTTAAAAGGCGTAAGATTCCCACAACACTGAAAATGTTACAGGTCACTTTACTTTAACTCACCTCAACATACCCTGTGTTAAACAACAGGGAGATAAGATTCTTTTAGCATTACTTCCAAAATTTGAAAAAGGTGATGAGAAGATGGGATTTCAGTTATACTAGCTGATTCACCCCTTATCTCACTCACTTCTAATTCACCTTGAGAGCCTTTAACTTAAATCCAAGAGCTGCTGTAATGTACGTTATTGCTTGAGGATTACGACTCGCGATGATGGAAGGGCTCTCTGTTTTTCAGGATTCCCAGAGGAGACCAAATGTTTGTATTGTTCCCTCAGTGCACTGAGGCCTGACAGATTAGAGACGGAGTCCACCGCACATGCATGTCAAACATCAGAAAGCACTGCTGGAGATTTGTGAAACATTCTGGGTCATTGAATCCACTGACCGATGATTTGCGGCACAAATAGGAACCGCATAAAACCACATGTCCGCTATGCCACTGTGAGTGTTTCAAAAGAGGACAAGTTGGTCAATTACAGATGCCTGTGAGTGTGTGTTATGCAGACTATCAGGTCCTACTGTAGTCTGCAATGGAGAGCACTTAACCTAATGGCCTTCAGCAAACGCTCAATTGTAAAATGGATCACATGTAAACATGTCTGTGCTGTGTATATGTGTTTGTGCATATGGGTGTGTTTGTGTGCGAGGCTGCCGAGTAAGCAGCAGTTAAATGGCATCATGGGGGAGAGGGAGCAAAGCCTCAGGGCATCGCCACAGCTTCCTTTTCTCCTTCCCTTCACTCTCTCCTTCCTCCTTCTTTTCTTCCAGCGATAAAGAAGTGTTTCTTTTAGACAATCTGAGTGTTAATGCTCCAGCTATGCTCTCACCTACAGTCTCTTCTCTGCTGGGAATCTTTTTTCCCGTCCTCCAAATGGAGACGCATGCATTTTTTAAAGCCACCCCAGCTCTTTGCTGTGCTCCCTATCTTTTGTATCTCCCTGCCTCCTTGATTTATCTTCCTGTCTCTGTCTTAATTTCTTTCTTTTCTCCCTTCCTCTTCTTCGCTCTTCAATTTATCTCTCTGTCCCTCGTTTTCCCCTGGCACTCTTTCTCATTTTTGCCCTCTCAGCATGGGGTCTAAGCGCCTCTGCCCAACCATTTGATTCGTCGGTTCATGCCTGGGTTGATTGGCAGAATGATTGACCTCCTTACATGGATGCACACACTCACCAGTGGAAGTAGACAAAGTTTGATTCCTCTAATATGTTTAGAATAGTGCATAGCTTCAGTTAGTGGTAGACAAAAATGGCCTGAGGCACAAGACTCTGTATTAAACATTCCAGCAAATTCTCATTAAGCCAAATCAAGATTCTCACTAACAACAAACTAGACAGGAATGTCTGGCTCCTTGCTGGACTTCAAGCCTTTAAGGACACAGATGAAACAAATAAAATGTCCTTTAAAGGAATAGTTTGACATTTTGAGAAATACACTTTGAGGAATATTTGGAGATCACCTTTAAGGGATAATTTGACATTTTGAGAAAGACGCTTATTCGCTTTCTAGCCGAGAGTTCAACCTGTTCTCATTCTTAGGGTGTCCGACATTTTGTCACGCCCCTCGGTGTTGTATACACATGGTACCCTTTAGCGTCTGTAGGAGACGCCTTCAGAAACTTCTTGGTTAGGTAGATGGAAGTCACTTGACGTAAGTGACATAAGTCATGTGACTTCTAAGTCACATGTTGGTTAGGTTTAGGCAACAAAACTACTTGGATAGATAGTAGGAAGACACGTGATGTAAGTGGCGTAAGTTAGAAAAGAAGATGGATACAACTCTTGTATCTGTCTGTTAAATATGAAACTGGAGCCAGGAGGCAGTTAGCTTAGCTTAGTGTAAAGACCTGTAGGGGAAACAGCTAGCCTGGCTCTGTCCAAAGGTGAAAAATCCACCCATCTGTAAAGCTCACTAATTAACATGTTATATCTTGAGCTTGGTATGGCTGCTACGGGCTCTTTTTTTACCTTTGGACAGAGCCAGGCTAGCCCGTTTTCAGTCTTTATGTTAAGATAAGCTAACCGGCTGCTGACTGTAGCATCATACAATTATGAGAGTGGTATCGATTTTCTCATCTGACTCTCAGCAAGAAAGCAAATAAGCGCTTTTCCAAAATGTCGAATAATTCCTTAAAGGTGATCTCCATGAACCTGCAGGACTCAAATCTCATCTGCATGCACCTTAACAAATCTCAGCTGTGTGTTGGGTTGCACTGAGTTCACAGCAGATTTACTTGTTTGTTTAGGGCTGCAGTCAACTCATCAGGGATCTATTGACCATGTGTTGTCTCTGCAGATGCATCTGTTATGTCAGAGGATTTGGTCGTCTTTGCAGAGACATAAAGGACCATCCGAAGTCTAAATCCTCTGCCGCTGAGCCTCTCAGTTATTTTCCACTTTTCCACTCTCTTCTGTCTCTCTGATATAAGCCATGCGGGGTCAGACACAGACTGTCCTCTCTTTAATTTCAATTGTTCCGTCTGGCATCTTCTCTCAGTGATGGGTCTCTCAGTCAGGAGGGAAAAAGATAATGTAAGGACAACAGTTAAGAGTTAAGACCATTCAAAGTAAGCTTGCCAACTCTCTATTAGACCTCGTGTTCCAGTCATTTTGCTGACGTGACAACATGCCTTTACAATGTTTTAAGTTTTCTACATGTGGCTGAAAACCACAGTCAGAAATTAAAACATCCCCCTTCAAACCACTAACACACCACTTAAACTCTATGTTAATCTTAAAGCAAGATTTTCTCGTCCATCACACTTAATAATACATGCGGTTATTGGCCAAACATAAAAGTTGAGAGTACCTGATCTCGCATTAAATCTCCTGATTCTGCCCTCCCCGTCAAGATTTCCCACTACTGTGCTTTTTTTTCAGAGTCTCAGCATTAGCGCTCGTGGGGTTGAGGAAACTCTTAAATGCTTTATGCGATCATGCGGAGCAGCAGTAAAAGAAAGCTCTTCCTTGCACTCTCAGGCTGTCAGCTTGAATTAAACCATAAATTCAAACCTGTTTTATGACACCAAGACCGTGGCATTATTCCTTTTAGCCATCTCAGCTGTCCTCCGTGGACCGTCAGAGACGTTTAAGGCTTTATTAGCAGTTTGAAAAGAGAACAACAAAACCCCCAAAGCAAGTCAACATGTACAGTAGACACAGCAAATAGTTATAAATATGCTTTACGGTCTGTGGAGTCTGTAGTGTCTGCCTTTGATGCGATGGGACAGGGGTTAGAGCTCATACAGTATTTCATAGCAGTACATACACTGACTCCCACACACTCATATGGATGTATACACCCGTGATAATACACAGTTTGATGATCAGAGGATGAGACAGGACATTGTGTAGTATTGCTGCAAAGACAGTGGGGTCTGTAATTAACGAGCAGACTGTCTGAAGGCTTATGTTGCTGTTTTTTTATTCATATCTCACTGCTCATTCATCTTTTCTTCACAGCCATATTTTCTAGGCCAAGCGAATATTCCACTCCAGTTGTCATGCCAACAGATTAGCGTGCTCTCGCATGGTCTCAGCAGTCGGCAGTAGAGTCCAGGAGTGTGTGTGCTTGTGACGTCCTGTGTGTGCACGTCTTCTCTGCAGGGTCTCGAGGCTCTGGCATGCATTCAAATACATACAAGATGAATACACTCAAGTGCATGCAAACACACATACACACACACAGAAACACACTGTTTCTTTAGCGTGCTTTGAATAACTCTCATAGCAGACTTCACATTGCATGTTTGGCATCAAAAGTAAACAAAACAATTAATACTGTATTATGCACATAACAACAACAACAACAACAACAACAACAACAACAATAGTCTTGTTGTTGGTGATGGTGGGTTAGAAAATGGGGCCAAATGCAAATATTTTTGCTGGTATGAAATTGTTACTACAGTAAAAGAGTAGGCTACAGTAAAGTTTGCTTTGGTGCTGAAAAAAAAGACAAACACAAACAATTCAGAAAACATCATTAAAAGGATTATGTGAATTAGCATTGAAACTGCTTCTTAAATGTTAGTGCATCTAACAGGCGTTTAAATTAACCAGCCAGGAAGTCATAATGCCGATTAGTTTCAAGTCTCTGCAAGCTGATTTTTCCACAGTATTGACATGAACCAAAACCAGTCTCTGCCTGTAAGGTTACAACCCCTTTCATACATTTAAACAGGTCTACAGCCATGCTAGTTTAGCATGTTAGCATGCTAACATGTCCTAATTAGTATTCAACACAAAGTACAACCTCAGTCACCCTCATGGTGGTTTTGTGTTAATCCATCTTGTAGATGGCAAGCTATTTGACTGAATAAGGGAAAACTTTGACCTGCTGGTGGCGCTAAAGGAAAAGTCGGGGATCACCAAATTAGCCTCTGGGTACCTTGAATAACTGTAGTGCATTTTTACTCCAGATACTGACCAGATATTTCACGTTGAACCACAAATTTCAACTTCAGTCACCCTCATGGTGGCGCTAGAGGAAAAATCAGGGGATCTCCAAAGTCATTTGGCTTCGTCCTCTGGAAACCATGAATGTGCGTACCTGATTTAATGGCAATCCATCCAATTGTTGGTGAGATATTTTGCATGGACCAAAGTGGTGGGCACATTGCCATCCACATCTGTAGCATGGCTAAACACACAAATAAATGCAATTTGTAATACATGGCCTTAAACATGCAAAAACACTGGCATGTTCCTTTAAATTGCTATTTTCTGGCTATAGCCTACTATGTTGAAAGGAAATGTCCCTGTAACTGTGTCAGTGGTCTAAAAAAGTGCACAGTTTGCTAGATTGGCTTTCACAATAGCCTGCAAAAACTGGGCTAGAGAGAGAAATGATTTAAAACTCTGGGTCCATAGAGATGAAGTTTAAAAGGCACTGTTCTATTTTGGTACTAATATGAAGCCTCATATCCAACAATAATAACTATGACTCTGGAGTGTGACTATGAGTCACTCTAGCTTTCCCATGAACCACTGCTTAATAGTCAGTGAAAGACTGCTGACCATCTTCTCTCTTGGGTCACAAGACTGTCTGTCCTTAACTAAAACATTTACACAAGTACACAGTGAGTGAGTATTATTTCCACACATATAAAACTTGTAACCTAAGTCAGCCAAGGCCAGTTATTTTTAGACTTTTCCTTTGCAAGTTGAGCAATTTGGTTTGTTTTATAACTGTATGTATTAGAGCCGACAGGCTGTTTGAAAGTCTGTCAGTGCAGGCACATTTTTCTCTCTTCTGAGTCTTCTGTCCCTTCCCTGCTTCACTTTTTTCCACCTCTCCCCGTCAACACCAAAACCTCAAATACGCAAGCAAGCTGCTTATATAACTGGCCTGCAAACCAGCCTGACAATTTACTTTCTTCTACACCATTTTTCACAGATATATGCATGCTTCCACACAGAAACATGTTCACACACACACACACACGCACACACACACTGTAATGCCATCCTTGTTTATTTGCTCCCTCCTTATAGGAATTAATGGGGGCATTCTTTGGAAAATATAAAGAGTCAAACTATGATTTCACTTATAGATACTGTTGGAGACGGATGGGCTGTATAATGTAGATTTCTTTTGTATTTTTAATGTGTTAATATCAAATATACTGTAGGTAGGCAGTAACTAGCATTTAGTTTTTATTTCAGATGGCATTTTTTAACATGAGTCAGATTTTTACACTGAATTTGTACCACTACAGTTTTAATATATCATCACATAAACAAAGTAACAATCAGAGATATTTTCTACTGTTACAGACATTATAGTTTTTCTAAATAAGAACTCAGTATCTTCTTTAAACACAATGCAAAAAAATCTCTGCTCAAGCAGCCACAAATCACCTTCAGAGGCCCACAGGGGATGTAGTATAGTTGCATTCATGTATGAATATTGGACTCAATTAGGCATATGTGAGTAGGGTCAATTGTTAAAATGAAATCTTGTAATTATTGTTGGCACGTAGCCTTTTATTTTTAATTTTACTGGCATTTTCGAGCTTCCAAATACCTAACAGTTTAAGATAATCTCCAAGTTAATGAAACATTCCTACTTCATGCTAGTTAACTTTAAACCAAGATGACTGTAATGATTTGGACATCTCACTATTGTGAATTTCCTGGAAATAAGCACGAGTACTTAAAATGATATAAAATGTGTAATCCACTTGACATAGAGTTATTTAAGAGGAGGTAAAGCCCTCTGAGCTCTCTGTCAGTTAGCAAGCTAGTTGCTCATTAGCTAAGGTTAGCTACATTTAGGTTTAAGCAAAGTAAACAACTTTGGGAACACGTTTTACTACAAGTTTGTTAAGGTTAATGTATAGTTGTGATTATGATTGAACAGTTTCCTAAAAACATATTAGTAGTTTAACATTTTAGAAAAAATTGCTTATTTGCTGTCTTTAAACTATAATCCTTTAAAAGCTTGCTTTTAGTGCTGCTGCCTGCTTCTAGTGGAGTCCCCTCCAGAGTACTCATTGCAGAACTTTTCATGCACAGAGAATACCTTTGCATGTCAAAACTTTTTGATCATTTGAAGTTACAGGAGAACAAGCTGCCTGAACATTTTTGCAAAGCAAACTTGGCTGACATCCAACACAGCAAGCTCTAGTTTCACTGTGGCAGCAGCAACTGGGACAAACGCTTTCTGTCAGTGGCCGTGCATCCCTGAAGCAACTCTTGACAGTACATGAGTGTTTGTTTATAGACTCAGATGGGAGCAGAAATTAATGTCATTTAACCAAAGTGGCCCCTCATTATGCCAACTGGCCCCTGTGGTTGGATTGCAGTGTCGGTTTAGCACAATTTATCCCATTTTCTATGAAAGCTGAGATTTAGCTCAGGCTCAGTCTCAGTGATAATGTAGCTCTGCCCTGGCACGCTTATATATGTTTGAGCTGTCAGCTGTTCTTCTTTCTGCTTTATGCAGCTTTGATGTTTCATGCAGATGATACGCAGAAATATACACACACACACACAAACACACACACATACTTGTATGCATTTACAAGAAGAAGTTTCATTGTGCACCCTTTTTGGCCAGTTTGCAGGCAGAGGATTCTCCATCATTTTCCTTCTGTCTAGGGAAACAAAGAGCATTTTGTAAAGGAGGTAGACAAAAAGACAAACAATTTGTGGCGACGATTGTTCTGCCAGCTAACTCTCGGGATTTGGCTGTTCCCTCTAAGCAGCTGGCTGCGGGACACAAAGATACTTTTTGTGATCCGCTCTCCTCCTCTTTCATTGCTACTGAACCACAAATCCAAAAAATCTTTACTACTTCAAGGTATAAAGTGATAAAGGATAGTGAATCTGCAACAGTAATGGATAAATATAACGATTAAACCACTGGGCTGAATGCTGTTACATCCTAAATTGATTTTCTGTCTTGTTAGTCAACTGTAAGAATATAATGTATTAACATCTCCTTAAAAAAGATGTATGTGATAGGAGAGATGTGAATGAACTCAAACTCATAGTCTGCTGAGCCACCAGAAGAGCAGAGAGTCATATTAGCCAGGAATTGTTGGAGCTAAATCTTATAGTCTGGAAATAATGGAGCCGCTCGTCTAGTCTCAAGGTCGCTGCCACAGTGTGTACTGATTGTATTGAAGGGGACTGTTGTTTTTGCAAATGAGAAGCAACAAATCTCAGAGGAGAATACAAAATTTGGTTTGCAAATGACGTGTGTGTGTGCCCGTCTAGACACCGTGAATCGAACTCTCACCTTACAGATCACACAGAGACACACATATTTTATTTCAGAATAAGAGCAGTGATTTCTCTCTCTCGCAAAATTATATTTGATGGACATCATCACTGATGACTGAGCACAGTGAGTTACAGTACGCATATGTGCCATTTCACTACACAAAGTGACGTAGTGTCATGCATCAAGTGTGGAGGGTGAGTGTTTTAAGAGGTGTTGTGTTGAAGTGCATTTATATACTTAAAAATACTTTTTTCGCCACTATATTTCAGCTCTGTAGCTTGGCACCCTCCTTTCTCTCTGTTTTTACTATTTTTTCAAATGCATTCTGGCTTTTATTATGGTGTAATTATGTTTATAGTTATATCCATTCATATTTAGTTGATAGCTGTTTAGAGTTACAATACATGTTTCCTGATACCCTGTCATTTCTGGCAGCAGGGTAGGTGGGCTACAGCTCTGGGTTGCTTTGTTTTTCACATTGTTTTCGCTGTTTCTGTCTCCCGTTGGTGGTGCGTCATCAGGAGGTTTACTATGTATTAACCTCTTGTTCTGGCTTCAGGAGCATCTCTGGATAAGCTAATCCATCGAATCAGTTTAGGACATTTTGATCTCCTAATGACAGCCACTGCTGCCCACTGGCAGGTTTCCACTCAGAGACAATATTGTCAGGCAGTTTGTTTGCTTGATTGTGTTCAGGTTTAAAAAAACAAATATATTGTCTCTATAATCATAAACTGCAGAAAATGACATCAGGAGTTTGTTTGAAACAGGTGGTTGGTGGTGTTTGATAGAATTTTCTATTACAGTGTACAGTACACCAGTTTTGTTTTTATCTTTTTATGTCCTTAACATTTAGTCTCTCTCTGGTTGAAGCTTTGTTTGGTCCTTAAATCATTGCTAAATGTCATACAACAGCAATGAATCATGAGGTCAGAGGTCACTACATTAACACAAAACACTTCTCTGCTTGCTACAGTTGTCTATATCCTGTTAAGGAGCACTTAAGCTGTGTTTCATATTTGAGAGCTCTCTGTCAACACTGTTAAAATGTGAAACAATAAACTTCTCTAACTGATCTCACGTTTTGAGCTTAAAACAAAAAAAACACACCCAGAAATTGATTGTTCAAAACGGCATCACCTGTAAGAATACCAGCTACTTATTTTTGTCTAGTCTCTTTAGCCCTTAGTTTCATGGTGCTCAGTTTGTCAATTACAAAGATTGGTTTGTTGACAGCAAAAGAGTGAGCGTGTCTTGATGTTTTAACATTTCATCTCGATGCAGCTGGGGATCAGTTTTGAACATCTTTTCACATTCTTTCACTTTTGCTATAGAAAGCTGAGGGCAACTAACAATGTGTTTTAAGGCGCCCTTTCCTCCAACAAACTTTTTATTTTCTCTACATTCTGATGTCTGATAAGTCTCATGTAGGTTTTTGTTTTTTTGATTTGACTATTCTTACCCAGTGAAGACAAATTTCCACTTTCATGGATAGTAATAAGTTTCATCTACATTATCATCAAAAGCCAATGCTAACATGCATTGGTCAGCTTTTTCAAACTAAATTGTTTAGAGCCTTGGCTTGAATTTTGAATTTTGGTGAAACCTGTGCGTTGGTTACCTTTGTAGTGCAATATGAATCTGAACTGTGAGTGTATACGCAAATCTGCATGCAGCAATGTGTGTATCTGTGTTTCTATTTCGGGCAGATCCTTCTTTGTTGTTAGCGCACCGCTGCCTTGAGCGCAGAGGCACCCTAAAAGTGGAGCAGCACAACAGCTTTGATGTTGTGATGTCTGCAGGGTGGTGTAAGAGCTGCAGCCTGCCTGCTGTGTGGACGGAGACGTATACAAGGCGCTCTGAGAGCACAGATTAGTGTAACAGACAGACTAGGACTGACACTCACAGCTACACACACACACACTCTGACAGGAGTGTTTTCACAGAGACAAATGAGAGAATGGATTGACAGTAATACACTTTTCTACATAATAGTACAGATGCAGATACCAGAGGCTCAAAACTAACTCACAGCTATTGATATTAAGTTCCTCATTAACTGACTCGCCCTCTGGCTGGTGCTGATTCATATAAACACACAGAAAAATGAATGAAAACGGCTCAGAAAGTCAAACATTCACTCAGTTTCAATGAAATTCTAAATAGATAAGTACTTTATTTTTCCCAGACGGAAAACTAATTCACACAACAGTAATAAATTATGTGGAAATGTGAGAATTTCCGCCTATAATCTGTTACAAAATACCATTACCAAGCAGTTATTGTGCTAAATTTAAATTCCACCTCCCTCTTTGGCAATTCATCAGCAGAAGAGAGGATCAAAGTGCTAATTATGTTTCATGCTTCAGGGTATTTTATGTGTATGTTTCCAACCATAATTCTCTCTCCTCTGCATGTGTATGTGCTTTTTTTCTACTTGGGTTTCCTCTGTGAGTCAAAAGCGTATCCCTCTCCTCTGACAGCTCATGGCTGTGCTGTTCATCTTGGATCAGAGGAGTGATGGTTGCAGAGTAAATTTAGCGCAGGCAAACAGGAAGTTTGGCACCAGAAATAGAGAGGGGAACGAAGCACTTTGACGATTTGACGTTGACGGTTAGAGCCAACGGCGTGACTGGTCCAGGTGTGAGCAGACTGTTATATCCTGATCAGTGATGAAGGAACTGCAAAATACTTGTGAAATGCTTGCATCTGACCTGTGTTCTGTAGACTTCAGGGAAATGTGAACATTTTCTTTTTATTTTGTGTGTGAGAGAGAGGAGAAATGAGAAAAGCCAACAATGGTGGTGAAACTGGCATTCCATTAACCTTGCTATGACCTGAGACATAAACAAGAACAACTTATTGGGGCTGCTGTGTGTGTACAGTATATGTGTGTTTGTGTGTGTGTGCATAGGTTTGGAAGAGGGAGATGAAAAAGAAAATAAGGGGCAATAATTATTCTTTTCAACCCTGCAAACATGCAGCAGTGTGGATGAATAATTCATGTGTTTATTACATACCCTCATTAATCTGACCTTAGACAGACACACTGACCTATTAACTTAACAGGTTTGATGCCAAGAAGCCAATGCAAAACATGTGAATAATTATGGTATAATATTATTTAGAGTTAAAGTCATTTAAGCTACAAATCAGACTTTAAAAGGCACTATGGGATACTTGTTTAAAGGGGTTGGACTGAGTTTCTACTGCATTTGTTGTTTGAGTTCAGTAGTTTGAGACTGAAATCTTAAAATCCTTCACAGTCAGCAGTCTTAGAGCTGAAACAGCATGCATTTCTCCTGCGCTTTGTGTTGCATTCAAGTGCAACCATCTCATGAATCATCAATGTTATGATGTTTCATTGAGGGATGAAATTATATATTACAGCTGGATTTAAATCTAAGTTTCATTGTATAAGACGCTATCCAAAACATTGCATCATCATGCAAAATAGCTTTTTTAATAACTAAGGAGAGGGCTTTAATAGTGAATGAGCACCTTTTACACTTACATGATTCCCCTGCACCAATCATCCTGCTCCTGTGTTTGGACCATTTCTGTGGAAGTGACTCACTGGAAGACGATTCCTGAGCAGTTCTCTGAGATTTCTCTTTCTGTCCCTGTCAGCTTGAATTTGCTGTAGCGCAGACTGGTCATGAACAGACCAAGAAGGATGGCATTTAGAGTGTGTGTCTCTGTGTATATGTGTGTGCTGTCAAGGTAAATTCAGATCATCTGTTTTATTCATGTCCTGCAGAGCAATTTCAACGACTGTGACGTGAAACGATCCACACTACATCCCTGCATTCGTGTGCATGTGCATGTATGAGTGTGCGTCCCATAACTGTCAGTCAGGAAAACTTGTTTTCTTGTTGCCCCTGCTCCTTCCTCCACTCCATCTCCTTCTCCCCGTCTCCTCCGTTTTTCCTGCTCGAGTCTCTTTTAGCGCAAGAACCTCATTTATTCATGCTTCTGGGCCTTTGATGCCATTTTCAGCTAGTTACCAAGAACTCCTTTTTAAAAATTAACAGAGTCGACAAGTTTAAGAAAATAAATTCAACACATCGTTACCCTGCTGGTGCTCGGGCTGATTTCAAGTGTGTGCACATCAAAACCACTAATGTGCAGAGAGTAAGACTCAACCAGGGAGAAAGTTATTTATACCTCCAGCTTAAAATGCATGCAGCAGGGTGTTAAATGGAGTTTTTTTTTTTTGTTATTTGAATGGCTTCTGGTCCTACAAGTTTCAGCTGCTACTGCTCTCCTTTCAGTGTGCTTTGAAGTGAAAGAGAAGGAAAGCTAGTATTATTTTCTGTATGCTAGTGTGTGCCTGGTGCTTTCTCTTCATGAATACTTATCTTCAGAAAGGATAAATATGTTGCAATTCGATGCAATGTGTGCACAAGTCAGGCACAATAGCTTGCAGTGAACATTCCTTATCCTGTAGGTTTCAGTGAGAGATGCTACCTAGGCATTGTTAAGTCATTTCTATCACAGAATATCAGCGCATTAAAATCTCTTCCCCTCTTCAAAGAATGGTTCGACATATTTGGTTACTGGCTTATTCGCTTTCTTACAGACAGTTAGATTAGAAGATCGAAACCACTCTCACGTTTGTACGCTGAGTATGGAACTAGAGCCTTGAGGAGATTAGAATGTTAACCATGTTCATCATCTTAGTTTACAATTTGTGCATTTAGAGGGTTTCATTTGCTGGAACTATTTCTTGATAAAGACAACAGTTTATCCATCAGTTTATACTTTAGTGCTGGTATGCGGTTTTGTTTTTTTTTACTTTGGACAGACTGAGCCAGGCTAGCTGTTTCCTCCTGCTTTCAGTCCTTATGCTACGCTAAGCTAATTGTGTCCAGGCCCCAGCTTCGTACTTAGCGTATAAACATGAGAGTGGTATCAATCTTCTCATATCTTGGCAAGAATGTAAATAAGCATGTTTCCCAAAATGTTGAACTATTTCTTTAATAATATCCCTTAAATATCATAATTTTCATCATGTATGATGCACTACTGTCTCTCACTGTACTTTAGGCTGCATCCACACACTACTCTATAAGCCAAGACTTTTCCCTCTTTCTCTTTTTTCTCTTCTCTGACGCAGCTCTTTCACTCTGCCTCGGGGGTCGATCCACTAATTTTAGCTAGGCAAAGAGGCGAAGACACAGATGGGACTCTTCTTGTTAATCTCATTTGCAAGTCAAAATTGTTTCTCTGTTCCTCTCCTGTGTTTTTCCTCCACATTCCTCACATACTTCCACCTTGATCTTCACTTTTCCCTTTCACTCTGTAGCGATTCAGCACGTGCCTTTTGTCTGTAAAACACATGGAAAAGGTCATGAAACACTGCTCTTATAATGGGCAGTACTGTACCCCGAAGTCAGTGTGTGTGTGTGTGTGTGTGTGTGTGTGTGTGTGTGTGTGTGTGTGTGTGTGTGTGTATTACAGTGAGGGAAAGTGTAGAGTGTTTATCAGTGTGCTCTGATAAATGCAGTCAGATGGGAGAGCAGTCAGATGGGAGAGCAGGCAGACCCAACACTGGAGGTCACACACACACGTACACACACACGTACACACACACAGACATTACGATCGCCTCTCATTAAGAACATCAACAGATGCTGAACAAGCGCTTGATTACATTTGGATTAGACTGTTAGTGTAACACAGGATTAGAAGACTGAGTTGTTGCCTTGTTCACTGTAATGAACTCACTTACATCCTCAGACAATACGGAGCGGTCACTACTGTTAAAGGAAAAATTGACCCTAAAAACACTTTTGAAAAATGGTATTGATGATCAACTTTAGATTTTTTGGACTATTTCAACTTCAATTCACAAAAACATTTTTTGGTGTTTTACTATATATGTTTTTTTCTGCCTTCCTATTTTAATTATCTCATGACCCGTCAGATGTATCTTGCGACCCCTTGGGGATTCCAACCCCAGGTTGGGAACCAGTGGTTTAAATGTTGCTGCATGCGTGCAGTGTGTGGATACTCTTGGCTTTTTCCTTCACCTGACCTAAACATAGGATGTGCATACAAATATCCTTCAGTATCTCAAATTCAGACAAAATGATATCACATTGTGACATTTTTCAGTGCAGCTATAGTGGAGGTCTGAAACATTACACATCATTTTGCTCTGTCAAAAAAATCACAGAATTTGAAATCCATCATAGAAGGAGTAAATAATTATATTTCAACAGTAACCTTATAAGTGCAGCCATAAGTCACTCTCTCCACCTACATGTAAAATACACAGCTGTATAACACTCAGTTAAATGCACACTCTTCTCTTACTGAAAGTATTTCTGAGAAATAGCAAACTGACTTTGAGATAGATGTTGCAGGTTGATGTAAAATATCCAGAAGTCAGTAAGTCACTGAATATAGTGAACATTCATCAATTGATTATGTATCCAAGGGTTGATTTTTCCTTAAATCAGTTGTTTGTTAAATGAACATTGATTCCCTGTTGAACTGGTGAATTTTACACAGTCTGCACATAATGAACTCACTCTACCTCATCTCTGTCCTTCTCTCTCACTCCCAGTGAGCAGAGTATCTGCCAGGCACGGGCCTCGGTCATGGTCTACGATGACACCAGTAAGAAGTGGGTGCCCATCAAGCCTGGACAGCAGGGATTCAGCCGCATCAACATCTACCACAACACTGCCAACAACACCTTCAGAGTCGTGGGCGTCAAACTGCAAGACCAGCAGGTAATGGACAGAAGATGAGACTAATTGTAGTTGGGAAGTTAATTTACGCCATTTAGTCACTAGAGAGAGAGATTTCATTGTGCTGTAGGATTACAACATACAGAACATTCAGGCTATTTTGATTGTGATTGTGAGGTTTCTTTTGAAGTAACATGCAAGACAGAATAGTTGCTGTCACTGAAGGAAAGTTTAATGGGAGAAAATAGTGGTGGATGCCAAAGGCAAAGAAGCCTTATACCTTATGTTGGTCAAAGTCTCTAGTGTTTCATTAAAGGTCTTTAGTATCACTAATCCTTCTCCGCTGTGACATGACTAAGACCTTCTTCCCCTCTCTCCAAAGGCAACGTCTCATTAGTACTCAGCTCTCTCATATGTGTGTTTATGTGTGTGTGGTGTTAAGACACAGAACACACAATAATGTTGGGTTCATCACAAAACAGCAATCAAAATCAGAATCAAACTGACAACAACAAAGATGACTGAAAATAGCAAAAAAACATACAAAGATCCATCAAATTAAAAATGAAATCAAATAAACTACAGGATTGCTGCCTTTAAAGTTATAATACTTAAGATTTTAATGTAATTAAATCCCATTTTAGATACTATTTATGGTCTGCATTTTTCTGCAATAGCCATTCAATGCATTTTCATTCAGTAATTATCTCTCTATGTAGTATCTTTTATTTGTAGTGGCCGAGTCCGCCATTCCCGTGCTGGATTAAGATTGCCTGCATACATGCATTGCACAGACTGCTAAAATATGGCTAAATATGACTGCTAAAATATTTGGAAGCAGATCTCACCGTGACATTCCCCTGAACTTTGTCGGAGAGATTTGATATTGGATTTTTCAATTGGACAGAATTGAACACATTTTAAAAGCAAAATATCATTAAAACAACCACAACTTTCCTCTAAGCATTATCTAAAAAAAATGCTTGAGTAGTATAAAATGACAAATACAGAACACATATTCCCATGACCTAACCTAAATATAATAAAAATACTTTTTATTGTAAAAAAGTGTTTTACATATTATAGTAAAAATGACACATTTGGGCAAATACACCTAAAGTTCTCAGAAATAATGAAAGTAAATGTATTTTGACATATTTTTAGCACCCACAGAGGGTAAAATATATCTGTGACAACATATAATTTTCTCTGTTGCTTCAAAAAATTGTCGAGGTACCCACCATTTATAATTGATGATAAAATGTCAACCTTTTGTTAATGTCAGTGAGTAGCTGTGGCAAAAAATAATGGCCAATAGTATTTTTTTACAGCTGTGTTTGTTCCAAATTATAGCTCATGATGTAAGCCACATAAAACATGTGACAGGTGACAAATCCAAAGTCTATTACAAGCTGCACTGTTCATGAACACCGGCTCTGAATGTGTCTGTTCTGTCTTTACAGTGGAACCAATGACAAAACACAAACCATTAAATATTTTCAAACACAAAGCATTAGTTCTCGCGTTTAAGGGCTTTTTTCTGCCAGGAACACAGGAGTTATGAGAGTAGCGATCGTGTTGTACTTATCTCCACAGCCTGCCATCTGTTGATGTATATCATCCTTCAGATAAAGAAGAAGAATGGGTATTGATACATGGTGGTGATAAATGCTCCACAGTGAAAAATCTGTTTGCAGTTATTAAACTACAGCTCTGTCTCTCATCTGCTCTCCTCTTCTTCCTCTCTCACAGGTGGTTATCAACTATTCCATAGTGAAGGGCCTCAAGTACAACCAGGCCACCCCGACCTTCCACCAGTGGCGGGACGCCAGGCAGGTCTATGGCCTCAACTTTGCCAGCAAGGAGGAGGCCACCACCTTCTCCAACGCCATGCTCTTTTCCCTCAACGTCCTCAGCGCCCAGGATGGAGGTGTGTTTCCCCTCAGTGTAGCACACGATCATGGCACACATGGAATAATGCTTAAGAAGCCTACTATGGATGATTTTCTTATTTTAGGAAGAGCTCACACACTTGTTACCTACCTGACTCAGCTTCCCTTCTAGAGCATCAGACTGTATTTATAGGCTTCTTTGCATGGCCAATTCAAAAAGCAGATTGAACTTGCGTGACTAAACATGGCAGACACAGCTTGGGAAAAGTTCATGTCAGCAGATAAAATGCTTGTCATCGTCTTGATGACAGTCATCTCCGGGGCAGCTGAACTGGCCTGTATCATAACAGTAAAAAGAGAGACTTGTCTGACTTGTTTTCATATTCTTCCAGAGATGGCAATCACACACTTATATTGTTGATGCAATATTTTATAAATCTAGCTAAATATTAATATGGTACATATCAATAATGCAAGAGAAATTCAGAGTGCAGCAGGAAGCAACTGACAGATTTAATCTGCTGGTGCTATGTCACACATCTTGTCATACATTGTAGCTAACAGTTTCCTAACTCCCTCTTCCATGTGGGGCATCAGTTTTTAGTTTGTCATTATGAAATAGTAGATTTTTTAAAAAAAATCATAGATTTTCTCAGGCCACAAAGCAACTGAGGTTGTACAGCTTCTACATGTAGATCAAGATACATTAGGTGTGTGTGGCACGGAAACTGACAAACTGATCAGTGGCAGAGCTACTTATACTAATGTTTACAGGGGATGTTTGCAGCTTGGACAAAATAACCTATTAATTGTTGGTTTACAATGGTCTGTATTTCTGACAATATCACCACACTCGCAACACAATGCTAAGGTGAAAGAGGGGAAAAAATAGAGAAAACTTTAAAAATGAAATTAAACAAAAAACTACAATTGTGAGCTGCATTTCCCATTTTGTACGACAAAGCTTTGTGTGATGTCATTCCTGTTCTAGGCTTCCCTTCTGTCTAATATTTTCCCTGATGAAAGTCTAGTTACTGAAAGCTTAGCGTCATAGTAGTAGTAGGAGCTATACTATAGTATTAGTAGTAGTAGTAGTAGTATACTACTAGTAGTAGTGGTAGTAATGGTAGTATAGAAATTTTCTTCCAGTAGTTCTACAATTTAAAGGTCCAGTATGTAACATTTAGGAGGAGCTATTGACAGAAATGGAATATAACATGTTTATAGTATGTTTTCATTAGTGTATAATCGCCTGAGAATAAGAGTTGTTGTGTTTTCGTTACCTTAGAATAAGCCGTTTTTATCTGCATAGGGAGCGGATCCCGTTCCACTGAGGTCGCTATGTTGCACCGCCATGTTACTACAGTAGCCCAGAACGGACAAACCAAACACTGGCTCTAGATAGGGCAGTTCGTGCTTTTCGCGGCCACCGTAGTTTCTCCTACACACTTGGAAAGGGAGGGTGACGTGAGCAATATTAAAATGGTTGCAAACTGCAATTTCTCTGCTCGATGCCACTAAATCCTACACACTGGACCTTTAAGAATGTAATAATAACAACAGCAACGACAAGAAAGAAAGAAAAATTAAATGTGAGCCTGTAGTTTGAATGAAAATCTGGCTTCAATTTGCTTTTCTACAACTGTAATCTATTATCAAGTCAGTCATAAATGTGTGATAAATTAGACTCTAAACACAGCAAACCCACACAGGTGTTTTCCCTTTTTCAGTCTGATTAGACCTCTGCTAAGGTTAATGTTGAGTGAAACTATGCTATAAGAATGATAAATGTGCCACTTTTCCCAGCCAAACAGATGCAGACAGCTAATAGGAGAGTCCGAGAGATGTCAATCAAGCACAGGCTTTACATACTCCCCCCTCAAGGAGTCTAATTAGGCAAAATAAGTGAAAACACCTGCGTGGGTGGACCATGGGTGTGTAGGGCCTTTAAAGTCTTCTAGTATGTTCCCGCTTTTAGCCTTAATCTAAGTAGTAAGTCTTTATAATATTATAGCTAGAGCTGCTTAATTTTGACACCTAGTCCCCTCTACTGGGCACTTTGGAAAGTCATGACACAGCATCCTCAGCAAACCATATCTGGACGCAGATGCCGACGATGCTACAGTGCAGCAAGCCTTTCAAGTGTGACACTAGTTGTCAAAGTGCAATTAAAATATGAAAAGATGCACTGTAACCAAACACATCTAAGAATATCTACATTCTTTAATTTACCATAGACTTTTTTCACAGCAGACATTTTGACATGTAATCGTAAAAAAAAACAACACAGGTGTAATTAATAACATTAGTAATGCTTTTTCCTGCTACAAGTCAAAATGTTTGTTGTGAAAAAAAGGCCTTCATGGCCTATTTAAAGACTTCTTGCAGAGGTGAATATACATGCAAGACAATCTGTGTGTGCACGAGTGTGTGTATACATATGTGTGTAAGAAAGAGAAAGACAGATAAATATAAATTGGGGAGTGATAGAATGAGAGACTGAGAGACTGAGTGAGTGTCACAGCTTACCAGTCATTACTCCAGCAGCAGCGGCAGCAGTGTGTCTCCCCCTGCAGTCCCCTCCAGCCTCTTAATTAGAATGAGTCATTGAGAAGATCTCCCCCGGGTCCCGTGCTAGAGAGCAGATCTTTTCATCTGCCTAATAACACGGGATAGGGAAACAAAGAGGCTCGAGTGACAGCAGCAAAACACAAGTGCACAAAAACACAAGAGAGGGATAAACACACTCGACAGATAGACAGACTGATAGCCTTAATGCTACCAGCTCGCTAAGATACAGCAGTGACTCCAGTTGCATAAAGAGATACAATCTGTGTGTACAGGGGTACCAACACTATCACACACACACATGCACTGTAGAAAATACATGAATAGCAGCTTTCAGGTTCATATGTGTGTGTGTGTGTACTGTATGTATGAGTGAGAGGCAGAGAAAGAGGCAAGTCATTCATCTATTTTGGTGTGTGTTGCTCCCTTTGTTTCCTCTCTCCTACATGGCAAAAGATCTTATTTCAGCACATCTGTGTGCTCAAAGTGATTTTATAAGACGCATTCACACCTTGTAAAGCACAGATGTGTGATTTTCTCTCCACTCGAAGCAGATGTGCCTGCCCCCTCTAGTGGTAAGAAGGTCAAAACCTGACCTTTTGTCCTGAGTATTGTTCTCACATGTCATCTGTTTCAGCTTAAAAAATGTTTGATTGAAAGTTCATTCTTAACCTTGGACAAATAGTTGACAAAAATGTCAAATCTACAGATTTATTGAGAATGAGAATAATTTGTAGCTGCACTTTTAGCAGCCGTTCTGTGTTTGATTTAGTTAAAAGTGCTTGACCCTTGGCTGCCAGGTCAAATACCAACTTTTCAGTAAACGCAACACATCCATTTTTTTTATTGGACATTTTAATATGATAGCTCGTCGGACAATCTGTATGTACGAGGCTCATTCTGAACCATAGATGCACGTGGAACAGCTCGCTGTAATATCTGTGTGTGGCATTAGGCTGCGCAGCCTACAGACAAACCCAACCTTTGGAAACATTAACCAGAGATGCTCGCTCCGCTGCTGCTGCCTGGAGGGTGTGGGTTTCAAGAAGATGACAGATGATACTGTGGCTGGGTGGAGGAGGGGAGGAGGGGGGAGAAAGGCAGGCAGGTAAGGAGAGGGAGATAGAGAGGGAGGTGATGGAGGGGGAGGAAGAGGAGCTGCAGGTTAGAGATGGTCAGCAGGGAGTGGGTCTGTCAGTGCCTCTGTGTCTGCTACAGCCGGTTTCTCTTCTTCAGCATGTCATGTAGGTAGTAAAGCTCTGTGTGTGTCTGAACTTCTGCATGACAATTATTATTTTATGTTTGTGTGTGTATTTAAAGGTTGTGGTGTCCATTCCTACAAGTGTGTGACTCATTAATGGCTCAGTTAGTGTTGCCATCAATTTTTATTTCCTGTATTAGCACTACAGTGTTGTACCTGAGTAAACATACTGTTGGCATTTTGTTACTTTTCGCTGGTAAAAGTAAATGTTTCAAAAGCAACTTGATTAAAAGTAAGAAATGGCCCATTTTAAAGTTATTGAGTTACTAGAGTAGAAAGAACATTGCTTCCCTGATCTTTATTGCTTTCAAAAGGCCGAGAGGACAGAGTTCACATCATTTTAAATGAAAAAAGTGGCATTTACAAAAAAAGTGCACAAAATGTTACCTTCTTTGAGTTTCTGTTTCTTACTGAGAGATGACAACATTCACACTCTGTAATAGAAGTGATTTCAGCTTTGATAAATGAGACTAGTTGAGTAAAAACATAAGTAAGTAATTTATCAAGCAGAAATGCCATTCTAATTGCAACATTCACTCCTTCCATATACTTTAAAGTAAGATGCTGGTTCTTTCTGGTTTAAGTCATTGTAAATTTGATATATTTGGTTCAGACAAAACAAGCAAGTTGAAGATGTTACCTTGGGCTCTGAAAACCTGTGATGCCCATTTTTCACTACTTTTTGACTTTTTACAGATTGAATGACTAACTATTTAAATGGATATCACATTTTTTTGGTGTCAGCCAATGAAAATGGACTGTTTTAAAATTCAACTGACTGACTTAGTAGACTCCAACTAACCAATAAATGTCAAGTTTTGAGATGTAAATTGTCAGGTGACAGAGTCAGGCATGACAGATGACCAGCAGTACAGACACACAACACAGGACCTGAAGGCAGACATAATCAGTATACTAAATATGCTCTGTGGGTTTCAAGAATTAGTCTGCTTGGAGAATTGGCCTTAAAGGAATAGTTCAACATTTTGGGAAATACGTTTATTAACTTTCTTGCCAAGAGTTAGATTAGAAGTTAAGTACCACTCTCATGTCTGTCTGTTAAATATGTTAGCTCGGCTTAGCTTAGCACAAAGACTGGAAGCAGCTAGCCTGGCTCTGTCCAAAGGTAAAAAAAATCCACCTACCAGCACCTCACAAAAAAGTGTAAAAATTACAATTTGTGGTTTTATGGGGAGTTACAGTATGTGTCTGACTATTGTTATGAGCAGTGACCTGGAGTCTTGTCATCAAAGTGCAGTTGCCAGGCAACCAGCGGAGACACAAAAAACAACACACTGTTGACCTACCCATGTGTATAGATAACACATGCATGGTTAACTACTATTAATGGGAAAATCTCCTATGAAGTTCAGGAAATTGTATGCTGTTAGTCCAAATCTCCATTGTAGTGGATATGAAAAACATGAATTGACATAGAAATTTTGATGTAGCTTCATTTCTACATGGGAAAAGAAAATGTAAAAAAAAAAATTCTTATGAGGAAAAATTTTGTCTGATGGCAGTCTGTCAAGAAAGTAGTCAATAGATTAATCAGGAATTAAAATAATCAGTACAGTATTTTCAGCCCTATGTGTTTGAGAGAAACAAGGTTGTAATTTGTTAGTGTGTGTGTGTGTGTGTGTGTGTGTGTGTGTGTGTGTGTGTGTGTGTGTGTGTGTGAGAGAGAGAGAGAGAGGTATCTGATAGTAGGCATGAGTCAGGTCTTTTGTTGTCCTGTGTTATTTTTGGGCTTCTGTTACTTGATCAGTGGCGGCCATTAGCACCATCGGCTCGCCAGAGAGTCACTTCCATTAGGGATGTGAGCAGTGGAGAGTCTCATCAGTGAGTATTGACCCTGAAAAAGGCCTGACTGTGTAGAGCTGTAAAAACTGTTATGTAAAGGACACCTTTCATTAGACAAAAGGAGACGGCGTCTTCTGAAGCGTCCTAAATGAAGGACATTAGTGTTTTTGTTTTGCTCACATTGACAACAGCTCTCCATCAGCGTTTAATAGCAAAGCAATCACAAATCAACAAAATAAAAGTCTTTACACTGCAAGGTTTCTCCTCCTGAACCTTTCCTCTGAAGTTGTTCTCAGGAGGAACAATGAAGATTAATATTGTCCCAGAGGAGTCCAGTGATGAGAAAAGTTTCATTGAAAACTGATGATTCACTCTGATTTGATTGTAATCCCTGAGTTGATGTCCTCTTGTTCTCATCTTATCATGTCTTCAAGTAATTACATTCCCTATCTGCCTCTCCATCTGCAGATCTTATGGTGTTAAACGGATTACATCCAAGTGTCTTGTAGCTCAAATCACATCATAAGCAAGAGGGGTAGATACTAGAGAGAGTCACAAATCTTTGATATTGAGCCTCCTCTCCTCTGTGATTTCTGATATACCAATAAACTGACCTCACCTCTTTTAACACAAAACTGTCCAAGAGGATTTTGATGAAACAAGGAGGGATGATCCATCTTTGAGTTTTTGAAAAAAATGTCAAAATTTGAAGTCAAATCTCTCCTGTCTGTGAACTTTGACCCCAAGAACAGACTCTACAGAAACTGCAGTGTGTGCTGTCAATGACTCGACAACCACAGACAACAGAATTTCTTCTGTTTCCAATTTAGTCTGCTTGGAGAATCTGCTTAGTTTTAGTCTGCTTGGAGAGAGCAGCTCAAACACATTCCAGACCTCGCTCAAAACCACTCTGTTTTTATGTTCCATAACACTTAGCCCACCAGCAAGTTGCATTTCATCACAGGATAATACTCATGGGTTTCTGGCTGACTTTTTGTGTGTGTTTGCACATATTTTTACATTTAGGTGAATTTAAAAAGTAAAGAAACGGCTACCCAGAACATGTGCGTGTGAGTTGGGTACATTGTTCTCAGACAGTGTTCAGAATCAAATGGAGCATCATGTATCCCCAATAGATCATTGTGGGTAACAGGAGTGAACACATGAGCAGTGTGACAGCAGGGCCAAGCAGCTCTCTCTTCGGTGCACACACACTTTGTATTATGTTCCGCTTGTCTTCAGCTGTACAAGTGGATGAGTCAATTTATGTTCATTTACCTAGAGTGAGGGATTAATATGCTTTTCATTGCACATTACTCATCACAGAAAAAAGAGGACATAATGATCAACTGCTGTTTAATTCCCTGCCATTTGGTAGTTAATTGTCTTGACTGGGACTAATTTCAATTAGCATTATACTGCTCGTAATGGATTATTAAGGTCAACTTCACTTTAACTGTGTCTCTTTCTCTCTCCCTGCTTACATTTGCGTCTTTAGGTCCAGCTGTCCAGCGCCAAGTCCAGAATGGACCAACTTCAGATGAGATAGAAGCTCAGAGAGCGAGGTAAACTTAACTGAAAACTTGTGATATGGTTAAACAATATTTGAAAATGTTTAAAGCCCCTGAAAACTTAAAATCTTAAGTACTTTTCTGTAATATTAAACCCGTATTAACAGATTTTTGGACAGCAAACAGTTGCTAATTTACACAACCAGCGGATATAGAGCAATATTAGCATTCATTTGAAGTTGTGTTTCTGTCCACCTGGTGAATGGAAGTCCAATATTCACTCTCTTTTTAGCTCTGTTTTGGTCTCAACCAACTCCTGAAGGAAATATCTGGCTCTTTAGCATCTAAATGCTCCACTAAGTTCACCAGCTAGTCGATAACTTGTCTGTCTGCTGTTTGGTGCTGGGCAGGTATGGTACACTGGGTTTTTGAAGCTTTTTTGCTGAAAACACCTACCTGCAGCTGAAAATGACGCTATGAGAGCAGTAAGAGTGAACCAAAACAGTAAAGTTGTGGGTTGTAAAAGCAAAACAATGAGCTGAAAGATGCTAAAACGCTCTGTAGAGCTGATGGGAACTGCAGTCGAGTGATAATTCTCTTTGGCCCTTTTAACATACACGTTGTCATTTGATCCATTGTTAATATGAAAATATTGATTATAGCACCTTTTAAATATTGACTAAATTAGCAACATTCAACTTTTCGTAGTGGAAGAGGAGTCCTGGAGACAAGCAATGCAACAAAAGCACAGGAACACATTCACAGTGACACTCCAAAGACTGGATTTTTGGAAAAGATAAAAGATTCTCAGCTATATTTAGAGCGTCCCATGAGTGATGTGACATTTACTGCCTGCTTCCAAAATGTTTACCGGTGAGACTCCATGTATTTTAGTGCAGGTACGATGGCTTGTTCAGGACATTTACTGAATTGACTCCAAACCAGTGGATAAACTTTAATTGAACTCAGTCCAAAGAGTATAGGGGTTAGGATTACGCAGTCGCATGTGTCTGACAACCTGTCCCACAGAGAGAATATGAACTCTAGAAACGGAGATAAGCAGACAGCTGCCCTTAGTGACTTTTATTCCTATTCCCTTTCATCCCTCTCCTTCCCTTAATACCCCTCTGTCTCCCTCACAGGACTAACTCCCATGGGTAACAGTCAAATAAAGAAAGTGAGCTTTAAAAAAGGCTGAAACACAAGACGTTCCTTTTTCTGAATCATAGTGGCAGATTGAATAATCCAAAATAATGCATGAGTAGTATCCGAAATGATGCCTGAGGCAATTTCCATGACTTACTAAGCGGCCTGCATTTCTTCTACTGTGGCTACTATTCCTCTTTCCCCTTCAGAGACAGACTCATGCACAACAAGGTCTTTGTTGCTGTTTTTAAACCTATTTCAGTTCTGCCTCTTGGTTCATCCAAATGCCAAATGCCAGGGTTTAAGAGAACAAATATGATGGGAGTTACTGCGAGTCTATTTGATCCCATGTCTGCTAAACTGTACCTCTGGCACAAAGGATTATGTCTGTGATTGTGAGGGGAGATTGTGTGCTTATGTGTGTGGTTTTGGGTTTGTGTGTGTGTGTGTGTGTGTGTGTGTGTGTCAACGGACGCAAATTAATTTGACTGAGCTCTCTCCAGTGGTAGCAGGGCAGTATTGCTCAGCAGCTCCTGCTGTGTGCGCTGCTGTCACATCGGGAAGGTTGCTGGCTCAGCACTTCTCCTCTCCAACACACAGCTGGAAAATTCCACTTCCTCTCCATGAGCTGTCTCCATTCTGTCTCTCCTGAGTCGTGACATACATATGCTTGTCACATCAAAGACAGAGATGTGAGGAAAGAAGTTTGATAGGAGTTGGGAGGGGGCACTTGTAAGGTGGAGAGTGTAGATGGATGATTCATGTGGGCTTGGACAGACGAGGAGAAAGACATCATGCTGTAATGGTACAATGGGGAAACTGCAGCGATGCCAAAAAGTTATTTGAAATGTGTAGAATCTACTAAAATCAAAGCTGCTTTCAGTATGATGACAACAACAGAGAAAATCCCATCTGCCACAATTTAGATGCAATTTTGTACAAAATAATGGACTCATGGAAACTAAATTTTCTCTTAAAAATCAGCAAGTTTAGTAGCAACTTCAAGACAAAGACCTTTTAAAGAATTACCCATTTTTCTTATGTCATTTCACATAATTTCTGGGTACTGATTTCCTAAGCATGAAAGGGGTGTACTCCAAATATACTTTGTAGTTTCTTTTTTCATTTCATACAACTTTGTTTTACAGCTTGAGGACGAAATATGACAAAACAAGATTATGTTTTTGCTTATAAGGCCTTCATTAGCATCAGTGTCATTAGTATTTTTTTTCTCAACATTAAATCTGTTTTGGCTACAATAAGTTTCTATAGTACATACAATACTGTAAGTTTCACTCTAAACTAAATAAAAAACAACACCAGATATTTAAAGATGCACTAACCAATATTTTTTAGATGAACAAAGGGTCAAATGACTACATGCAATGTGAAAGGTGTGACAAACCCATACAGAAGTATCTACCGACTGCAGTTCCCCTCAGCTATATGAAAGGTTTTAGCCTCTTTTAGCTCATTGGTTTGGTTTTACTTCCCACAACTTTATTATTAGTTTCAGGCTCACCACTCTCATGAGCGTTGTTTCCAATCGGCAGGTGTTTTCAGCAAAAAAGCTCTGATAAACCCACTGTATGCTACCTGCCCAGCACCAAACAACAGACAAAGTTAGCAACTAGCTGAGCATCTAGCTAAGTCCAAACCAGAGCTAAAAGGAGAGTGAATAATGGGCTTACATTCGTCAGGTGGACACAAACATGACTGTCTGCTCGATGTGTGAATAGGCAACTGTTTGCTAACATGTTAGCCATATCAACTTTATAAGGTGATAATATGTCAATGTTGTGTGGCCAAAAAAATCAGCTAGTACTGCTGTAAACAATTTACCTAACAGTTTGAGAAAGTAATGATAATGTGTGCTGGAATTAAATTCATTTATCTGCTATGAGTTGAAATGATTTAAAGCAGAAAGAATTTGAGAGCACAGACACTGACGAAGACCTAAGAAGAAGGAGTCTTTTTTCATTTTTCTCCTCTAGCAGTAAAAAAATGCAAATTTTAGTGCTGTTTGGTCACGGCTTGTGCACAATGGATCCTGCAGCAATTGCTGGGTGTGAAGCCTTTTTAAGGTTACTTGTCACTTTTCTTTGGACCTGCTGATGTTTGAAGTTCCTATTGCAGCTTTAAGGCAAGAGGACTTTTTCTCTGGCTGCTGCTATGAGATGGTTTGCTGCACCGTTGCTGTAGGATAGTAAAATGACAGAATCGCAGATAAGATGTGACATTTGTGATATTAAGCGGCTGTCTTTCCCTCCTGTCCCTTTAGGCAGATGATGGAGCAGCAGCAGCAGATGCAGGCACACATGGAGCGGGAGCGACGGTCGTCCAACTCAGGTACTCACATTGAAGAGCACACGTCACCTGAAGCTTATATATTCAAATGTTTTGTATCGTTTACAATAAAATAAGTTTTCATCATCATGTACCGTCAGTCTGTGTACAGTGTGTATAAGATGCCTCTTAATATAATTCAAGTTTCCTTAAAAATAATAGTTATTCCTGTGAAAGCCTGACTGACTCAAACACTAAAAGCAATTAAAAAAAACATACAGCGAAGAATACATCACTGATCAAAAACTAATTTAGATACCAATTTCATCAGACAGTGTAACAGAACCCCAAGTGCATCTGAACCCAAATACTCACACAGTTATAAGTGCAGGTATATACATAGAGACAGACTGACTCGTCACATGTCGCCCTTTCCTTCCAGGTTCTCCTTTCCAAGGCCACCCTGCTGTGCTCTCCGTGGCCCCCCCAGTAGTACCTCCCCCAATGAACATGGGTGGTCCTCCCCCACCTCCACCACCGCCGGGACCTCCACCACCTTCAGCAGGGGCACCACAGCCTCCTCTCCCACCTCCACTTCCCATGGGTGGAGGGAGTCACGGGGATGAGCCCCCCGCCCAGACGGGTCTTGCCGCTATGATAGCTGGAGCCAAACTGCGCCGCGTTCAAAGAGTGAGACACCAATTTATTTGTGGCTTTGATGTTTTGATGAATCTTCTTCAAGTCGGGCAGGATAAAACTGGATTATCTCCACCAAACTTGACTGATATACTTGAAAAGTTTACTATTTGTACATATCAGAGAGCAACAAGTAACTTTGTACTTCACTCCTCTCCTCTCCTCAGCCTGAGGACAGCTCTTCAAGCGCCAAAAACGATGCCAACAGAACAAGTGGAGGAAGCGGAGGACTGATGGAGGAGATGAACGCTCTGTTGGCGCGGAGGTCAGAGCAATGAGTTGAGAAAATCACAAAACCATTTTGCAACGATATCCTGCAGCCACATTACACATAATTGGTCACTAAAGCCTTTAATCAATGTGTGGTTCAGGATTCATTAGCGAGTATTATCATTACACTGGTTAAAACCATTGACGTGCTCGGATTTGGATGAAATGCCCTGTTCTTACTTGAGGCTTCTTCTTTCCCCCAGAAGGAAAGCAGCTTCAGAGAAGCCCGAGGACAGCCAAAATGTAAGTGAATGGAAAACAGTGATGGTTTGCAATTCATGATGTGTTCACTCTTTGATTTACAATAAGAATTAGAAGGATGATTGAGGTAGGGATCATGATAATGTCGGTGGCGATTAGATGAGCATGATAATGACTAAACTATTATTTTGATGTATCGTAATTTTCATTATTTGCATAGTGATGAAAATACAGTCATAATGATTACTGCACTGAGGAAAACATTACGAAGGAATCAGATAAAAGAAACATGTACTGTTTTGAGCTCAAACTGCAGTGTCCATGATGATGATGATGATGATGATGATGATGGTGATAGTGGGGGTAGTGATGCGTTTCAATCCTTGTGTCTTCCTTTAGGATGACCCAAATTCTCCGTCACCCAGCACCCGGAGTGGACAGAATGCCACAGGTGGGGATAACTGAGTGCAGTGAACTAAGTATGTTACAACCAACCCACGTGTTTTCCATGGTTTGGGCATCTCCTACAGTCTCAGAGAAGTCGAACATATTAAGAAATAAACATACAGCATACACAGAGAAAACACCCAACTGACAGTGGAAGAAAAAGGAGATCATTCACTTGACACAGTCTATATCTATGTACCGTCAGTCTTTGTACAGTGTGTATAAGATGCCTCTTAATATAATTCAAGTTTCCTTAAAAATAATATAGTTATTCCTGTGAAAGCCTGACTGACTCAAACACTAAAAGCAATAAAAAAAAACATACAGCGAAGAATACATCACTGATCAAAAACTCATTTAGATACCAATTTCATCAGACAGTGTAACAGATGCAGTGGTGGAAAGTAACAAAGTACATTCACTCAAGTTTTTTAGAATCAAATTCCTAAAGGTATGTAAAGTAGTTCAAATTAGCTCCACCTTGGAAATAATGCTACTTTACGCATTAATGCATCTGGATTATCAAACTAATAGTGTAATATGTAATAATAAATCACTCATAGGGAACATTTTCCTGCATAATGAGTAGTTTTACTTTTGATTCTTTGAGTACATTTTTCTTATAATACTGTACTTCTGTACTTTTACTTACATCAGATTTTGAATGCAAAACTTGTAAACAATGTGGTATTGTTACTTTTACCTAAGTATAGGATCTGAGTACTTCTTCCTGCTTACACTGCAGTTGTAATGTAAATGTTACAGGGAAATGCAGGGAATCAATAACCAAAGTAAACAAGTCCGGTTGGAAAGTAAGTTAAAAAAAACAAACTGATGGTGGTGATCATGATGACTGAACAGAGAGTATCTGTTTTTTACCAAACCCTTTCTTACCGTTTATGGTCCAAATCACTACCAACTGCTCTGTAAATGTGGAAACATATACTATACTGAATGTATTACCTCCTCCAAGCCTGTCTATCTGCATATCTGTCTATCAGTCTCTTCTTCTGTCTATCTACCTATCTGGCTGTCTCAGAATCTAGTATGTGGAAATGTCAGTAAATCCCTGCTCTGTCGTCTAGATGGTGCAAAGAAGCCGTGGGACCGAGCTAACTCCGCAGACAGGTCAATGGTTTCAAGGTGAGAGCTGGAAGCAACACAGCTCATTGGATATGTCTGTGAAGCAGAACAACAGCGGTGAATCTAACACAGAATGATTTTTTGGATTATGCAGGGTACGGCCCGTGGGGGGTGGCAGTGACACAGACTCGTTAGACCTTGATAGAATGAAACAGGTAAAGAAAACACACAAATAACTGCACACTTACTCAAAGTCAGAACACTAATCACCAGCCAAAATTTGGTGGAGACGTGTTTTTAATCTACCTTATGTTTTGGCATGTGACAACTTTGTTGTCCAAACATCATTTGTTTTCCAAAAGTTCATTTGGATGGTAAAAAAAAAAAAAAGATTTCTACAGTAAATAAAGAAATGTGCGATGTATTATGAACACTTATGTTATCCGTATGTTTGTGCTTCATTAGGAAATCTTGGAAGAGGTGTTTCGTGAATTGCACAAAGTGAAGGATGAAATCATTGATGGTATGTTTCATTTTGTCACTAAAGAGGGGTAATCGATCAACATTTCGGAACACGGTCTCTTGCCGAATTTATGTTGATGAATATTTAATTGGAAATCTAACCAGTGGGATGATGGGAGTTAGGTAGTTATGTAGAGTTGTGACCACTAGGCAGCACTAGAGTCCCAGGAACCTGAACATGGACATTTCATACATCAAAGCCTACAATACATTCTCAAGCAACATTTTAAAAACATGGTTTAATAGATAATGTATATTAACTCATGTAGATAACAACAATGTGAGCACCTTTGGGTTATTACATTGTTAGTCAATATTATTATTACTTGATTAGTTAGAAATGTGTTAAACAACTCACGTTATAAGAATGTTCATCACATTGTCAACCCAGAGAGTCATTTGTATCACATTGTGAACACATTAATGAATAATGGAGCCAAAATTGATTGTCCAAATATAATACAATGACCCTCTGAATGAGCTGAAAATAATGTGTTAGAATTTGTTCATGTAGGCCTAAAAACTCTATCATCTTCAATCCCTAAATTATTACATTAACTCGCAAATATTACGTTATAGAGACAGTAACACATTTATTACAATATTATAATTAAAAAGACAATATATTACAAAATAATCCTGACAATTTAATAAATATTACTATATAATACAAAACTATCCTGATACATATATTTATATAATATTATAATCAAATGATAATAAAATTATATTATTATAATGATTATAAAATTATCCTGATAATTGAATAAATGTTACATTTAGAAACTCTGACATATATATTTTTACAATATTATAATACAAATGATAACACATTACAAAATAATCCTGATGATTGAATAAATATTACATTGTAGACCATAACACATATACTATATTATAAAAAAAATTATAATACATTACAGACTTATCCAGATATTTTAATAAATTGCAATTTACTGGATAAATAAAATGTTTTTTGAATGTTATTTTGAAAGATGATCACATAGATAAGAAAAATGTTAAATATAATAAATGTAAAATATGTAAATAGTTAAAATATGCAAACAATCCTACATTTTCCATAATGCAGTTGCATACAGAATCAGAAATACTTTATTGATTCCAGAGGGGAAACTCTTTCGTTATAGCTGCTCACTATCATGTCAATGCACACTTGAGAATAGAAGGAATAGAAGTACTAAGCAAATCAAAATATAATAAGCTATAATACAGGTAAGATAAATTAAGTACAAGTGGATATAAGTATAAAAGCTTAAATAAGTGTAAGTACCAAAGTGGATTTACAGGTTGATGGATGTATTATCAATCTGACCTGTATAATCAACCTAACTTTGTTCTTATGTTTTCTCTCCTTTGCCTACAGCCATTAGACATGAACTCAGTCGAGTTAGCACGACATAATCTTTCAGAGCCACTCCCCGACATGAAACACCTTTTTGAACCATTGCCCCCTGCAGCAGCTGCTGTGGCCCTGAGGAGGAGGAGGAGGAGGAGGAGGAGAAGTCAGGAACGGAGGCCCAAACTGTGACATCTACTCATCCTGCTCAGCTGTGGTATTGAAGCAACGTGGCAACGTTGCTGTAACGCCTCAGACATGTCTGTGTAACATTTGGTTTGTTTGTTTGGAGAGATGGACGTGAATGGGGCACACTCTCGCACTGATTACTCTGATTTCGTAACATTTTCTGTCCGTTTGTTAGCCCAGTTCGCCCCTCTGTCCTCGGCCTAAAGGAAAATGGATAAAATTCACAGGATTTTATTTGTTTTGCTTTTTTCAAGTTTGTTTTAAACGTTTTTTTTTTATTATTACTATCATTTTCATTATTATTATTATCGTTTTTATGATTGTCAATGTATTGTTAATATGAGTAGTAGTAGTGTAGTGAGTACAATGGTAATAATGAGGAAATGATAATGAGAATATGATAGTAATGATAATGTTGATCATTATTATTGCACATCATTTTATGTCAGCCTTTTGTATTTTATATTGGTTGTTTTCATTTTTGTTTTAGATACAGTTGCAAGCACATCCAAAAAATTTTTCTCATCATCTAACCTGGAACATTTTTTAAAAGGTTTTTTATCCTTTTCGCCAACACAGCTGTGTGTGGAACCATGGCAGGAAAAAAAACGAAAACCGAAGGTGGAATAAATTTCTTTGAATATTGCAATCTTCTAAACAAAAACAAAAAATTAAATAATACACCAGAGTATTTGTGATCATGTTGTTAATAAAATGTTTATTGGCTGCAAGGATATGGTGAAGTATTGTTCATTTTATTCTCTCCTTTTATGACAAAGTGCTTCCTGGTTTGACAACAAAAAAAGAAAACACACTAAGTTTAAAATGAATTCAAATAAAACTGTGAACAATGTCTTGGATAAATGAGGCCGTCTCTTTCCTTTTGTCTGTGTTTGGGTGCTTTTTTGATGCCTGTCTGGTGCTTTTGACTGTAATTTTTCTTTTCACTTTAATTTGTTTTTGCGTTGCAAAAACCTGTGCTTATTGAATAGATGCCATAAATTACAGCTGGTGCAGCACAGGGAAGTGTGAAACATCTTCTGTGCAACCTTATTGTGTTATTCAAGTGTTGCACACAATGTAGGATGCTGTTAAAATATACTGCAAAATATTTCCTAAATAGATTCAAAAGATAAACCCAAATAGCCAATTAATGTAGTACAGTTGTTATGTATTAGTTTATTTATCTACTGGGTATTCATGAAAGTGTTAATTAGATGTTAAATTCCTTATGAATGAATTATAACACCAAATCATAGATTCAACCCTAGGTGTGTGGTGTGTTCCCCATTTTCTGCAGCCTCTTGTGGTGACGTATAATTTAACTAAAACTACATACTTTTTCAGCTCTAGTCACCTAAACAACATCCACTGGATGAGACATGAAGGTAGGAAGATGAAAATGAGTTGTCATTTGTCTTTACTGAAACTGATTTTAAAAACCACTAGCGAGGAAATACTTTCCACAGCTTTCCATGTACATACAATATTTGCCAGGTTGAATAAAACGCTGCAGGCTGCATTGTCAGCAAACTCCTGAGAAAATGCACAAGTCCACATGAACCCCAGAAATTACTTTTTGGTTCTAAAGGGGAAAAAAGTGATTTACAGGGTTGCTGTTCAAGTGCAAGGGACGGCATCAATTGCAAAAAAAACTGCTGAAGCACTGCTTTCCATGTAGCATGTGTGGCCACACCACAATCAGTGATGTCACAGCAGGTGTTTGGCGTAAGCTCCCCAATACCAAAGCACCTTCTGTGACATCACTGATTGAGGTGTGGACACAGGTGCAATGTGTAAAGCTATATTTAGCCTCAGGTTTGATCATCATTATTTAGATCTAATCATAGACTTAACCTGATGCAGCAACAGCAGAATTGAGTTATCTCCACACTGTACACTTGAGGTCACAGAACTGATAATAAAAGCTGAAAATCCTAATTAACTATTTTCTTAGCAGGTTTCCAGTTGTGCTTGACTATTTAAAAAAAAGTCTAACTAATAAAAATAATATCAATCAATCAAGGTCAATACAAATTTTATTTAAAAATTACCAAATGTTTGCTGTATATGCAAAGCTTACGTTCCCATTTCATCCCATTCAAGCTGAATACTTTGGTTCGTGGGTTGCTGCTCACTAATTAAGTCACTTTTATTACATACTTTGGGGATCTAGGCACTTGTGATAGACATTTGCTATTTTGGATGTTTTACAGACAAAATTATTATTTGATTAACTGAAAACACAGCAAGTGAAGTTCAATAATAATAGCAGCTCTAAGTTCTAAAATATAACACTTTGATCAGAAGTTCACTCAATTGACTATTATTATGTAATTTACCCGTTGAAACATATGTAGCCTAAAATTATGTTCAGATGACAAATATAACTAAACCTCATGTCAACAAAGTTTGGGAACACCCCTGCCACCACCAGCAGCACTGTTATCTCTGGGTTCACCTAAGTCTCGCGATGTTTCGGTATTAGAGAGTGGCGACGAGAACTGGCGTGGGACAGAGCGAAGAGAGTTGTTATCGAAGAAGAGGGAGAACAGACAGAGGCAGGAGCAGAGCAGGGGGCGTGTGAGTGTGTTTGTGAGGTCCAAAAAGGAGCACAACACGGCGTGAATGAAAGAGGCAAGCTGGCGGAATTCAACATGGCATCCGGAGATACGCTGTACATTGAGACAGACGGCTCGGAGATGCCGGCCGAGATCGTGGAGCTCCACGAGATAGAGGTGGAAACGATACCGGTGGAGACTATCGAGACCACGGTGGTCGGCGGGGACGACGACGACGACGACGACGACGACGGGCAGCCCATGATTGCGCTCCAGCCGCTAGTCACAGACGACCCCAGCTCGATCCACCACCACCACCACCACCACCACCACCAGGAGGTGATCCTGGTCCAGACCCGGGAGGAGGTGGTCGGTGGGGATGACTCGGACCTGCACACGGACGGCGGCAGCGGGTTTGAGGACCAGATCCTCATCCCGGTACCGGCTCCGGGGGTGGAAGACGAGTACATCGAACAGACTTTGGTGACTGTAGCTGGGAAGAGCTCAGTGGGTCGGATGAAACGGGGAGGCGGCACTGGTGGCAAGAAAGCGGGCAAAAAGAGCTATTTAAGCGGCTCGGAGGCTGGCGGAAGAAAATGGGAGCAGAAGCAGGTGCAAATAAAGACACTGGAGGGGGAATTTTCTGTTACAATGTGGGCATCGGGTAAGTAACGTTAGCCCAGCCGTGTCTGTCAGCTCCGTTGTTAGCCGTTGCATGAGGCCTCATTGCCAGGGCGTTGTCCTGCTGCACCAGACTAGTTCCTGGAGTGGTCCGTCGCACTGCCGTGAGAAGCGACAAATAATGCAAGTTTTCGATGCAAACCCCTACTGTAGCATAGTGAAATGTTTTTGTTTTGAAGGGAGGCCATGTTTTAGGTGTTGCTGGGCGCCGCCATATTCCCCTAGACTAGTAAGTATGGCGGCGGCCCCGAAAAAATGGCGATAGTCACGGCCAGGCAGAGATGGCGGCGGTGCTTGGGGGAGATAGACAGCTGGGTTTGCGATATGCAGGCCGCAAAACCGTGGCGAATGTGCTGCTCAATGGCAGCACCGGAGGTTAATGTAAAGTGTGTGAAGGTTTAATGTGCGTGAAAATTTGAGTCAGGTACTACTTAGCCAGTACACCGATTAGCACTTAGCTCTGGTTGCTGTTGGTGGTAGTTCACCAGACAGTTTTGCGTCTGCGTCAGGCTAGCTACTGCCTCTGTGCAGTGTGATGGTACTGCGTGCAATGTAATATTGACCAATCTAACATTACCGAGAAAGGGCTTTAAAAGTCTTCTAAGAGTTTATATTTTCTGAGGTTGCTCATTTTATTTAAAAGACAGATGAAAAAACTCTGGTTAACATATTCCTTACCGATACTGTAGCTGTTCTTTTTCTTTTTGAGGACACAACAGCTATCTGGAGCTATTTATAGTGCACTCTGCTGGTTAGTTTAAATTAGGATTCAGTAGTTTTGCTTCTTATTTTTACACACGCACGTATTAATTGAGGGATGTCATGAATTCGTGTGTCTGCTCGATACATTTCACTTTTATAAATAAAAGATACCACGCTTTAGATTTCTTCGCACAGCTTTTTATTTGCACGTTCTTTTGCCGTACTTTAATAGTGCATTTACGAGTCTAAAATCTCTCATTTGGGTAAAACAGTAGTTGTTTTAGTTTTTTCCCCTTTATTGGTCGTCCCTGCTTAACTTGTTTACCTTTGTTTTGTTTTTTGGGGGGGGGTTGTGTTTATTTTTACTCTGCACGTTTGTCATGTTTAGGTTTGTTATCTCCGTTAACAAGGTATCATTAGCAGCAAATTTGGTAGTTCTTTTATTTCGTTTGGTTTTTACATGTTTACCGTATAATTTACAAAGTAAGAACCCGTAAAATGATATAGGAAAGAGGTAATTTTAATAACCTTATGGCCAAGGCAGCTGCAGATGTGTTTGCCCTCCCTCAGACTTGTAGCTAGGGAAAAACCAGTATGTTATCGGTTCAGTCTCTGTAATGTGTTTCTAGATGACAATAAAGACATTGACCATGAGTCGGTGGTGGAGGAGCAAATCGTTGGGGAGAATTCCCCTCCAGATTACTCCGAGTACATGACAGGGAAGAAGCTGCCCCCTGGTGGCATCCCAGGGATCGACCTGTCAGACCCCAAACAGCTGGCCGAGTTTGCTAGGTGAGTGTCTGAGAAAAACACACATCGTGGATAACTCTGATGAATATGCAAAATGTATTGCTGTTAAATCACAAAGGTGAAATGTAGTGTGAGATAAACATGGTTCTAACACTCTACACAATGATATTATGTTGCTAGAGTATGCATGTTCAATTTTTGTTTGTTTTTGCTTCTTTGTTTTGTTTTTGTCTATGAAGATTTAAGATTCAAAGATTTTATTGGTCACATGCAATACAAACAATACCTGCAGTTAAATGCACAATGATACTCTTAGGGTTGTGCAATAAATAATGATAATTAGAATAAGAGTAAAAATGAGAAAATAAATATAAAGAAAACAAAATTCAAAATAATAGTTAAATAAATAAGAATTGGGGAAAAAAGTTTGATGTAAAAGAAAAAAAAACAAAGTTAAAAAATTACAAGGAGCCTAGATATAATCTGAAAAATAAATTCACTTACAATTGGTATGTAGGCAAGTTTGTGTGTGCATATATTGATGCACACACAAACCTCAAACCTTGTGTTTATGCACAAGGTTTGAGCAAGCTACGCCTATAGTATTTATTGCGGAGGGTATACCATTGTTATGGCCATGTGCTAAAGTAGACCAAAAGGAAGTATTCTATAGACCCTTCTTGTATTGTATTTTGTTTAAAATGATGAATAATTGATTACAAAAAAAGCACCCGCTGTACTGCTGCTGCCCAAGAGTGTCAGGTTGTGTTTTAGATGTGTCTGTTGGAGCCTCTTGGTCAAAACTCAAGTGACACCCGAAGGAGTTAAAAGATTATTCACCCAGTTATTTTTGTCATTTAATCGTATATTCTGTAAAATGTCACAACAGTGAAAAATGCTAATTGGCCCATTTTAAATAGCTTGTTTTGTCCAACCAGGAGTTCAAACCCCGAAGGTAGAAAAGCAAATATTAACATTTGAGGAGCTGCAACCAGTGAATTTTTTTGCCATCTTGGCAGGAAAAAAAGACTTGATTATTAAAATTGTTGCAGATTAATCGACCAATTGTTCCAGCTCTAGTAGCCTTGTAAGTGCAGGTCAGCTAAATGGAAGGCAGGCTTATTTTATGGTGAGATCAGTGAATGTTCACAGTGAGTAGGCATTATGTAATTACTTACCATAATAACATCATAAACCGTGCCACCTTGAGGTGAAATGTCAAGTGGGGATGTATCTACTGTAACAGACAGCCTCTTACTGATACTGGTTATTGATTAACTAAATAAATTGACATTAAAACTGGACTAGATGACACTTGTGTAAAAGGGAAGGCTTTGCGCCTTGTGTCTGCTTTTGTTTGTTAAAACCCCCAAACCATGTCCTTTCTTTTCTAAACAGGATGAAGCCCAGGAAAGTCAAAGAAGACGATGCTCCCCGGACGATAGCTTGCCCTCATAAAGTGAGTCTAACAACATCGCCCCCAAACAAAACCGTGCCACCACTTTGCTAAAGTTGAGTTTATAGTTCCTGATAGGTTTGATAGTCTTACATTGCGGCTTTGTTGCTTTCTGTGTAATTGAAAATATCTGTAAAGGTTATTTAAAAGTGAAAATCTTATCTGAACTCTACATGTTAAGCTAATGTTGTTCGCTCTGTGAGCAGTCTGCCATTGGAGTTTGAAGCTGTTGACATTACAGCATCACTTCAGGGAAGAATAGAGGCAGCTCCACTTCTTTTCAGGATTTAAACCTGATTTAAAGGAAACCATACAAAATGCTGAGGACACTTGACCTTTTATATGTGTGTACAAGAAAACAAAAAACATTTTGGTGCACCACTTCAGAGTTTACAAGCCTGCTGCAAAGTACCGTACATTATCTGTTTGTCAACTCGGTGCTGCACTTTCTCTGGTCCCCAGGGCTGCACAAAGATGTTCAGGGATAACTCAGCCATGAGGAAGCATCTCCACACCCACGGACCCCGCGTGCACGTCTGCGCAGAGTGCGGCAAGGCGTTTGTCGAGAGCTCCAAACTCAAACGTCACCAACTTGTTCACACAGGGGAGAAACCCTTCCAGGTTGGCATCTTGGCTAACTTCACACTCCCCCACGCACAGATACACTTGCGCTATTTTTACATTTTAAGCACATTGCAGTTTTAAGCCATATTCAAGCTAAGGAGAATGGGATAATAAGTAATTGCTCACTCATGGAGTTCAAAAAGTACAAAATGCCAGTAAAACTTTCTTTGGTGGCTAAATCAAAGGTCCCCCATCACGCTATCTTGTAACATTTTGTCTTTGCGTGATCTTAAACTTTGAGACTACGCTCCAAAATTCTGTCATCATTTGAATTTACTTTATTTAATTACTGACATATTTCAATCACAATTATATGTTTTGGCTGGTATTTTTGACATGTAAATGAGTGCTTTTCAATTGACTTTGTCAAGCCCTGTCCCCTTAATTACTACTGCTACGCCTGTTAAGCTTTCTGTTCTTGCGCATATGCAGTTTACAATGAAAACGACAGCAGATTTACCATCAATATTCTAAGTAATTTTTAAAACAGTGCTTCCTTGATTTCACACAGAGGTAGATAAAAGCAGGCTTCTCATTGTTAGCCAACAACCGTCAATTTTGCCGGCTGAAATGACAACTGTCGCTATCAGAATTTACAGCTGTAGCAAGCTAGGTATCTAATTAAGCTAACATTAGCTCCATGAGTTGGTTGAAAACACTGGCTGACTTTTTAAAGTTTCCACCAGACTCGTAACTAAAAACAAGCATCCTGTGAAATAATCTTAATGTATTATATGTATTATGTATTTGATGGCTACATACTCAATATCGTCCTAAAAGATTGAGATTGCTTGCCTCAGGTGAAAAGTCAGCATCCGGACCAACTGCAAAAAGAGAAATAGTATTGTTTTTGCATTGCAGTGTAGAGCTAGTTAGTCCTAGTAATAGCATGATTAGGAAAAATTAAGATTCAAGTGGGTTTTTTTGTTCTAACTTTACCCTGTTTGGCTGCTTTATGTTATGTTATGGTTTACGTGTTTTTATTGTCTGTATTATCAAAACAGTGTGTTTCACTTTTAACGTTACAAGACGAAAGGCTTTTAGGATGAACTCTAACCGATGTGTTTGGCAAACATAACACAATTTGGGGTAACATTAACTTTATACTGTGGTTGCTTGAGTGTAAACTTCCTCAAATCCAATAAGGAGCAAGACAGAGCTGCTAACGTTAGCTTAAGCTCTGATAGCATCAAGTACCAGCTTCCACACAGTGGGGATATACTACACAGTGGATGTGCTAGTCGAGAATAGCACATTTAACATAACCTATAAACCCAAACTAATGTATAATAGTTTAGTTTATGATATGATGCTCCTTTGCCTTGGAAGCAATGCTCGGTTACTACTGTAGGTAGTAAGCTAATTAGCTGGACATGCTAACGTTTGCAGCTTACGTTACGTGTTTAGAGCAGATAAATAGTGCTTTGTCCATTCCTTACACTTTAGCCCTTGTGTTTTTGGTTTTGGGAAGGTTAAAAAAAACTCCAAACTCTTGAAATGCAGAGAAGCACACTGCTTCGACGTGTGGAGAAATTCAAAGCTTGACAGGCCTGCCGTTGCTAAACTGTGATTGGACAATTGCTGTTTGGGGGGGGGTTTAACAAATAATCAATTAAGCACAGTTGGAAGTCACACAGTGTGTGATCAATGGGAAGACTGACTCCCCTGCTCCTCTCATTTCTTTTAGTGTACCTTTGAAGGCTGCGGGAAAAGGTTTTCTCTGGACTTCAACCTGCGCACGCACGTGCGGATCCACACTGGAGACCGACCCTACGTCTGCCCTTTCGATGGCTGCAATAAGAAGTTCGCGCAGTCAACCAACCTAAAGTCTCACATTCTCACACACGCCAAAGCCAAAAATAACCAATGAGAACCCATCCACCAGCGTCAAGCCACACAGACGAAAAAAGAGCATCTTAGCGGCACATGTGAAACCTCTTTTGAAGACGGAATGAAAAGCTTGAGACTTATTGATTTATATGAAAAAATCGGACAGATTAAAAGACTTAAAAACACTGAAATTCAGCTAGCTTTCCTGCGTCCCCTTTCTTCTGCTGTCATATTGGATGAGGAACACAGTGACTATTCCCCAAAGCCCAGGCCAACACAGTCCCTTTGTTTCTCCATTGGCACTCCGCTGCCAGAAGATGGAACTCATGGACAAACATCAGAGACTTATTTTTACCAGAACGAGGAGAGAAGCAGCAATCAATTCGTATTTTTATTTTCTCACATAGCTTTTATTTTCCTCAAGTGTGCATATTGTACACTTGACTCAGGCTATGTTAGTAAAATTGTGATGTTTTTTTCCCCTCCTGCATTATGAGATCGTACCTATGATACAAAAGGCCTCGGCCTTGTGTGACCTGTTTCACATGTATGAGAAGTTTAAAAACAGCTGTATGTTTGCATTTCCATACCCTCTTTGGTTGTATTTTTCCCTAACCACAAAATAACCTTGTATACTTGTATTGTATGGCTGTATTGAAATTACGTAGACATAGATAGAGGTGTGATTTAAAGTGTTAACCAATTAAACTTTTAGTCTTGAGTTGTTTTATATTTTCTATGAATGAATTCAGATGAATGAGTAATATAAACTTACTCAGAGCGTGTCTCGGTATCTGAAGCGTTCATTGAATTGACTGCAAGACCATCACTTTATTTGTTAGAATGTAATGTACAGATGTCAACCATTAACTTCCTTTGTTGATATTTACACCCATGTATCTCAACTGCCCACAATAAATTGGGTCATTCCAACCCTGTCGAAATATACAGAAGCTTTTATTAAGTGTATCTTTTTGATTGACTAGTGTTTGTTATTCGTTTTAGACAAATTCCTTCTGATTTACAGTCTATATTAGTGGTAATTATTGACCAACTTTATTCTTTAGCTTGCTCGTTATTAGTAATGCTACACCATCTAAAATTATTAGTGTTTTCCTCATTTAATACTTAATAGGTATATATCGAATTAAAGAAGTTAATTGGCAAATCGTTTGATAATTTATATTTATCAAGCAAAAATGCCAAACATTCTCTAGTTCCAGCTTCACAAATGTGAGGATTTGCTGCTTTTCTTTGTCATATATGATAGTAAATTGAATATCTTTTGGTTTTGGACGGATGGTCAGATAAAATGAGAAATTTAAAGACCTTGTCTTGGGCTTTGGGAAATTATAATGGGTGTTTTTCACTATTTGTGGACATTTTATGAAGAAGATAATCGAGAAATAATTGGCAGATTAATAATGAAAATAATAAGTAGTTGCAGCCCTAATGTTATTATTAACACCCATTTTCTGAAGCATACCAGTCGAATGTGCTTTTTTCTACATATGAGGAAGCTTTTCATACCAGTCATGTATGAAGATCAGCTTTCACATAATCAAAACCTGTTTGAGAAACAGGGACATTCTTTTACTGAAGGACAATTATGAGGGATTTGTTTTACTTTTACTTAAGTATATCCTTGTTATCACTTTTACTCCACTATATATCTCTCCACTAATTTTACACAATTTTCCATTAAAAAAACATATGATCCATTTATATAACATGCTCCATTGTTGTATATTAATATGCCCGCTATATAAAGCAGTTTTGACTCTCCAACCAGAAAAATTAATCGTCATATCACACAAAGGCTATGGCCCCTGGCCTGTGCCCATAGGCCCGTTCAGTAATCCATCAATGAGCACACAAAACATGTTGGAATATTTATTCATAAAAAAAAAATCTAGAAACAATCGTATGCTGTGGAAAATTAATTAAATGCAATATCACAAAACTCTGGGGCTGCAACTAACAATTATTTTGATATTATCGATTCTTCTACTAATCATTTTCTCTATTAATTATTTGGTCTATGAAAAGTCAAAAAATAGTTATTAAATAAATGTCCATTACAGTTTCCCAAGGGGACATCTTTTAAATATGTTGTTTTGTGTATTCGATATTCATGTTACTAAGAAGACTATTAAAATATTCACAGTTATTTACTTGCTAAAAATGACTTAAGCTTTACAAAATTCACCCTTGGTTTCTCAATTCTTGTGGTTAGTAAACACACCACAGGCTTCCCAAAGTGTATTTTTTAGAGAAATAAAAATAATAAAAACATGTAACCCTCCGTGTCAGTCTTCATTCATATTTGACTCAGGATATCAGACTTTCTAAAAGCTGCGTCAGCTCAGTGGAATTTCCTTCCTTCCTTCTCGGGCCTCCACTTGCAGTTTTTGAGTTTACACATAAGTCCATTCCTTTTTCTGCTCAGCCAGCGGGATTAGCGCAACTGTCTCCCTCAGCGTCCAGCTAAGATCCTGCTCTTTGGCCTGATCCTGGTCAGCCTGCTGCAGACTCCAGACCAGCTCTTACTGCCCCCTTCTGGCACTAAACTCTAATGACTTTTACACAGGTGACAGTGCTATCCATGGTGCTGATCCCCAGGCGGTGGCTACAACAACACCATGGAGCCTCTGTGTGTGTGGAGCAAAATATGCAGTTTGAAGAGTTCTCTCTTGAGTCTGTCTTTTTGAAAACCCCCGTCCTCACTGTCTGTCACACAGAACGATCACAGAGGAAGAGGAAAACAAAAGGGAGCCGTGTTTCTGGTGAGGAAATAAATTGATTTAGCTCGAGTACATTCTTGATGTTATATTGGCTTTTTTAGACTCACAGCACAGACCTACTGCTTGAAATTCAGAACCAGGCGCCTCTTACCTCTACCTGAGACCAACTTTGAGGGTGTGAGTCCACCCTCTGTGTGTGTGTGTGTGTGTGTGTGTGTGTGTGTGTGTGTGAGAGAGAGAGAGAGAGAGAGAGAGTCAGAGTATGTAAAGGCTGATTCAGGCATGATTCCACTTGTGGGTCTCTTTCTTTTTTTGTCTTTCTAAGGGAGCATTTATTTGCGGGATTGGTTGTTTTGATTGACAAAGGCAGGGGAGAGTAAATGCGCTACTTGTTATGCAGCTGAAGTCTGTAAAGCCTCCAACACCTGCTCTCTTTCAGATGCTTATTTCATTATGGCTTCTCTCTCCCAGGAGTCAAGGCACTTGTGTGTGTGTGTGTGTGTGTGTGTGTGTGTTTTTATTCTTCTATTTTTAATTCTGTGCTGCATGTTTACCTGGATGTTCTTCCATTTCTTGCTTTCTCTCTCTGCTTTGGCCAAGTCTTAGCTTATTTGCAGCCGAGTGCGATCTCACCTACAATCTCGACGTCTGAATTTTCTTTCATTAGTTTGTCTCTCTCTCTGTTGCACTGGCGGCAAGCAAACAGAAGTTTATCACACTGAAGCATACCAGGCAGCCTCAGCAGTAAGAAACCCACAGTCGCTGCACTAAACCCCTTCATCTGTGAGTGGAGACTAAATCAGGAAATCCGTACAGATCAACCCTCAGCCCTCTGTGGTTTATTATTTATTGTACATTTCTTAATAACACTTCCGCAAGGATCTTTCTCTCGCTTGTGCTCTGCTTGTCAAGAGCTGAATTTCATAGTCATGTGGTGTTAGATGTAAATAAATCCTGAGGTAAACAACCACAGTGTGAACATTAAATTGCATATGCTATGTCTAACATTAATTTAGTGTATTCTGTTTAAATCTTCATATAATATTAGACACTTGCCTAAGCCCATTAAAGGTGAGTAAAGTGTATTCTACAGAATTGCATAAATGGATGTATATGTCGATATACCTTCCACTACATCCTTGGTTACATATAGTGAAAGCCTGTCAGTGACTATTATGCTTAACTGCTCCATTGCTTCATCACACTGCCAGTTTGATGGTAAGGCATGCAGAACAGTATAACTCAATTCCATCCAATCTGTAGGTCAAATCTCTGATCTTAAATCTGTTCTAGACACGTTTAAATCTTGATCTAAATCTAAAAGTGCCGTTTACTTTGCAGTGGGCACAGCAAGAGATGCTATTTCCATGCAGAAAATATGTTGCCAAGGTAACAGAGGAGAGAGTGAGAGTGTGTAAGAGAGAGATACTGAGAATACCAGGACTGCCGCTGCAGACGTAGAGTGCAACACTCCACAGTGTCAGCATCGCTACGGCAGATTTTCAAGCCGTGTACAACCCCTGTTACACATCTGAAGTCTGTCTCTGAATTCTTTAAATGTCAAGACATATAGGTTTTATTTCTGTCTTTATTTGCTAAAGTGTCACACCAAAGAACAGTACAGGTTGTAATTCATGTTTCAGTTTCCTGCTCTTTCTACATCTTACCCTCTTTTCCACCTCTGTGCTCTCATCAGCTCTCCTGTCTCTACCTATATATAGACTGCCTTTCTCTCTTTCCTCTGCCTCTCTATCTGTGTACACCTGTCTCCTCTCTCATCCTCTCTCTGTCAAACTTAAATCTGCTTCATTGGCATGGCTATAATTAACTACACTGTTGCCAAAGTAGGTTGTACAAGGTTTTACAATGTAAGTATAATCATTCAGAATGTAAAAAAAGTGACAAATAGTTTGCACACCACTACAATATACACTATACTATAATCACCAGCTAATCATTTATCATCAATCATTTATCGTGCAAAAAAAAAATGCTGGTTCCAACTTCACCTTTATATCATTATACATTTAACTTCTTTGGATTTGAGCTGTTGGTTGGCCAAAACAAACAAAGATGTGATGTTGGGCTCTGAGAAATTTCAATGGGCATTTTTCACTGTTGTCTGACACCTAACAAAGTAAATGATTAACTGATTTCAGTGGTGGAAAGTAACTAAATGCTTTTAATCTACAAGTACAGTACTTTTGTGACGTACAATTGTGAGGTACTTGTACTTTACATGAGTATTTCCATTTTCTGCTGTTTTACACTTCGAGTCCACTTCATTCCACATGGCAATATTGTACTTTTTACTCCACTACATTTATCTGACAGCTGTAGTTATTGTTTCTTTGCAGATTTAGATTTTACATTTAAAAAAAAAAGCATATGATGAGCTTATGAAATACAATATATTGTTAAAGATTAAACCTAGTTGGGGCTCCTTGTCCCATTTCTCACATGGTTTCATTTGAATAGCAGTCAATTTATCAAATTTTTCACCAAAAAAGCAACAAATGCAGTAAAGTCTAAAGAATGAATACAAATGTGTGTACCAGAACTTTGTATTTCCCTCTTTCCTACCTCACTAATCATCTCACAGCCCCTCAGTTAGGCTGGAAACCACTGGACTAAACTACCAGCTAATTACTAACTGTATATAAAGTAGTTAGCTCCACCTCGACCAGCTACAACAGTAAAATGCTGCTTATTCAAGTTTTAGTATTAAAAACCTAAGTATTTATTTATCAGTCACAGGGGCCATTTTTTGTAGAACAAGTACATTTTTTACATTAGTATAATTTTGAATGCAAGACTTTTATTTGTAGTGGAGTACTTTAACATTGTTGTATTTCTACTTTTACTTCAGTAAAGGCTTTGACTTGGCCACTTCCTCCACCACTGACAGATTGTTTTGAAATGATCAACAGATTCATCTATAATGAAAATAATGATTAGTTGCAGCCCTGCATAGAATATTATAATGAGAGTGCGCTGAAGTCTGAGAGCGAGTGGAGTTCTTGGTAGCTGAGTTTTATTTTGGTGAAGAGCTTGGATCTTCTGTCTTTCTACAGGCTGCAGTGTTGCAGTAAGTGTTCCTCAGTCTCTATCTCTTGTTTTTGGCAGACTGGCAGGTTTGTCTGTGTCCTCCAGTCTCAATGACCAGGTTGGGATCACTCTCTTTGCATTTGTCTCTTTCTTCTGTTTCTGGTTGTGCTCAGATAATCTGCCTCTTGGTATTGTCTGTTCATTACTAAATGGCTTTGAGTTTACTCACTAGTTTTTGTAGTAGATGCCCAAACGATGATGTACTGCTCTTTTTATTTAGCTGTAATTTGATTGGTCCAGATTGTGTGAGGGTAGTACTGTCCTGTCTCTCACTGTAGTCTACACCAGTCTCTCTCTCTCTCTCTCTCTTTCCTTCTCTTCCCCCTGTCCCTTAGTCTCTCAGCCACCAGATGTCAATCACAAATCAACCTTTATTTGATTAATGCTTCATTTCAAGATCCTCATCACGTCCCTGCTTCACTCCACCAGGTCACTAAAGGTGAACTCTCTTCAAAAGAGCACAGTCACTGCATCTACATTTCAAATCACTGACTGTACGACTGCGCAGAGATGTGATCGGCCTGCAGGTTCTACGACTCAAACGTGGTCACAGTCAGATCAAAAGACCTTTAAAGCCTTGTTTATGAAGAGCTACCTGACATTCTCAATTTTACCCGCAGTGGCTCTGTCCCATCAGCTGCAGTGGATGACAACTGATCAAACAATAGCTGTAGGGCCGCCGCACTGTTATTTTCTGTCCATATCCCCATGTGTGTTAGCATGTACGCTTTATGTGCCCAATTAGTGTGAAATTCATGTTAAATGTGACACCATGGTTTGATATCTCAACAAGCACACTTAGATGAGATCACTCTGAGCAATAAATAAGATTAGCACACAGAAACACAGTGTATTCATAATCCTAGTGTGAGCTGGTTATGAAAGCCTTAAAGCCATGCAGATTTCTGTGAGTGTGGATGCAGACATGATTCAGCAATGGCCAAGTGAAATGCAGGCATGCACACAGTAACATGTAATAGTTTGGGACTACTTGGTGCTTGTGCGATGGGTGAGCAAAATAATGTGGCCAATGACCTCCCAACAGCTTCCTATCCTCCATTACCAGAAGCCTGAAGCGATAACAAGATTAGCATAAGCACTTTTAGTAAGTCACTGTGAATGGGCTCCTTAAAGAGGCTTAAACTGTCCCCCCCCCCCTTTCACCAGCAGCTGATAGATAGCTGGGAGCTGACTGGCACATCTGCTTGGTTGCTGCACTGTTCTCTTAGTGATCTCCAACCCTGGCAAATCAATGAGAGATCCATCATTTGGGACACTCGGCACAGAGGCAGAGAGCCAATCATTTCTATAAGCGATAGCAGCTATCAGGCAAATGGGCAGAAATGGTTCCGTTCCTAATGGTGGTATGTCTGGTGTAAACTGCAGCCAGCCTCTTTGTCATCCATCACCCTGGAGCATATGTAACTGAAAGAGGCCAGGCAGCAGGAGAGGAGAGGAAGAGGAAGAAGCATCTGTTCGTTCAGCGTGGGAATCCTTCAGGGGGGCAACACGATAATCTGGGTTCACGTCAAACCAAATCTGGAGTCTGTGCTGCAGGATGACACCGTGTCACTTATTAAGTCTGCATGTCAAACAGTGGAAGTCACTCAGTCGGCACCCCTGGTGTGTGACCTTCACTCAGCCGACTCCTCCACTTTCTAATGGGATTTCAGAAATGCTCACTCATTTTCTCTAGCGGCTTTGTCAAAATCCTGTTGGTAATTGAAGCAGAGTTGACTCAAAAGCTGAGATCATAAAAAATTAATGACTCCTCCAACCCTTCTCTCTCTCTCTAAACGCCTTAAACCTGCAATGCCAGGCGCAGGAGACCGCTGGTCAAGAGGCGAGTAAAGTAGTTTTCAGTGTGGGCAATAAACATCATAACAGGACACTTGGCAGCATTAGTTATCACCTTTAATCATGAGTTTGACTAGACAGTAACAGTTGGTGCTGAGTAAACAAGGAAGTCTTTAGATTTGACCATTTCAATTATTTCCCCTCTTGCCCAGACTGCTGTTTTCCCAGAAACAGTAATCACATTCACTATTAATGAGCCATGATGTTCATCCTGGACCCATTTACTCCTCTCAATAATGCATACTCTTTGGAATTGCCTGTGCATATTTTACACTGTGCCACCCCCCCCTCGGTGTGCTCTCCCCTAAGAGGGATATCAGTGGTGTTTTGGACGGGTTCACTATCTGGCCCCAGGCTCTCTCTACGTGTACTCCCAGGGATAATGCTTGCCAGGGGAACGATGTCTCATGTGTGACTCTGACTAAGATCACCTGCTGAGTGGAGATCGTGATGCACTGAGCTGCAGCATGGAGAGCAAAAGGTGCTAACACACTTGTTGAGGAATCTTAGTCTTCTTCGATTAAGCATCCGTATTACCCCATCTCTAGCTGTGATTCTAATAGGCTCTTTGGTTTGTTGAAATAGGCCCAACGAGCTCTTTAACTAAGACAATTGACCACAAATTGGACACATCAATGCCCCAATGTGATATTCCCCACATCATGATTGTCATTAAAAGAAGGCAATTGTGGGGGAAAAAAATGTTGGTTTAAGTGCTCTGTAAAGGGACTCGTTCTGTCAGAACCAACTGAAACTTACACAAAGGAATGAAAAGCCCATTAGCAATGACAGCCGAAAATGAATTTAATCAGCGGAACATTGATGCTACTACTGGGAAGGTGGGGGGTCAAAATGCACTATGGCACCGGTGGCATTTGAGTAGCATATCAAATCAGCCCAGACTGAGGAGGGATTGGCCAGTCTGTTTGTAGAAGGTAGGTCAAACTCTGAAAGATTGGCAGGTTCAATTCTCAAGTGGGCCAGTCGGTGGGTGGGTGTTTTTTTTTTTTTTTTTTTGGGGGGGTTGGATGTGAGCGAGGGTTGTTCGGGGGCATGACAGGACTCGTGCAGTTCAGAGGAGTGAGTCAGCATGATGCAAGACAGTAGACTGGAGAGGAGGGGGAGTCAGATGGTGGTGAGGGGAGGAGGAAGACTAGACAAGGGCCAGGAAACTCATTATAGGGGTATGGAAAGCGGGTCAGGCTCGTGCAGTGTTGTGAAGGGGAGTGTGTGGTTCTGATCTGGCCGCAGGGCTCACTCCGCTCTGCTTGTTGCCATACCTCCAGCTGAGGTCTATCACCCACACTCACCCCACCGCTGCCCCATCCCCTCCCCCATACCCTTTGTGAAGGTGCACTGAATACCGAAGAGCCAGAGGCTGCATGGCTGGCTTACAAAGGATGCTCTTTTCTCTGTCTCCTGCACTCCTCGCTCTGTTTCGCGCTACATTCTTTCTTACTCTCAGCTCCCTGTGCCCTCTTCCTCTCTTCTCTCTTTCTCCGTCTCTGAGCTGTCTCGCTTTCTTCTCTGCACCTCTCACTCCCTCTCTATTTCTTCATCCTCACCCCTGCCTCTCTGCCTCCCACCCTCCTTGGCGTATTTGTTTCACAAAACCTTCCATCTACTCCTCTCTGCTTCGCCTCCTCTCCTCCCCTCGCTCTCTGTCTCTCTATCCCCAGAAATGCATCTATTATTAACATACACCTCTGGCTCTCGCCAAAGACTGAACCAAGGTTCAGGCCAAGCTCCTCAGCATTTTAATCACCCATAATGAGCAAGAAATAATGAATAAAAGTGCTTCAATCCAGCCTGTTTGGGAGACAGCAATTAATTTATGTCTTACATACAGTATGTGCAGCTCATTTCAACAGGTTTTCCCTGTATGGAGCTGTATTTTCAACCCAATGTGTTGTTCCCCTTGAGGTTTCTTGCATGAGAGGCATACCAGTGCATGTATATAAAAATCAATCAGGCAGCATCCGACCACCAAAATACACAGTCAATCAGAGCTCGTATTCCAGAAGGTAATGCATATCATGTCAGTCCTGCTATCAGGCAGACATTACTGTAACTGTAGAATTAGTTGTGCACAGGTTCCCTCTGCGGAGGTTGTGTTAAACCTCTCCTGCGGCAGGTTTCTGCAGTGGCTGCTGTCCGAGGGCACAGGCACGGCGCTGTCAGACGAGCAAGGAGATGTGCAGGCGAGAGGCATCCCTGGTGACTAGCATGGCCTCTTTTCATCATGTGCCTCCCTCCTCTCTTTGAACAAACACAAGGGCTCAGGGCTGGGATCTGTCAGAGGTCCACCACTCACAGAGAAAGGGGAATTGTGTTGCTGCAAGACTACTGAAACTCCAAATTCATTACCACTTTGCCTGGTGAACTAAGGGATGCATGTATTGTTTTGTTCTGAAACAACTTTACAGCACAGAAAGGGCTGATCTCTACTTCTGATGTGAAAAAAGTTGGGAGAATTCACAAGAAAAGCTGAAAATGAGATAAGTCTGAGTATGTCCCTTTTATCACTGGTTTATTTATACTGGTAAACATCAAACAGAAACAACAGCAAAATCAAGATCTGACGTCCTCCCATACTTCTGATTATCGTTTCTCTTACATCAACAAGTTCATTTACAATGGTTGTCATCGGCGTGACATGATAACATCAGTAAGTAAAAAATATGGGAATGAACCATTGCTCTGGATCTCATCCACACGTAGTATCAGATTACTTCTCGCACCTGTCATGCTGTTGGTGTTGGTTCAATTGTCGCTCAAATCAGTCATGACAGGAATCCTATCAGAGTTGAGTCTTTATGTAATTATGTGATAAAAATGTATCGATTCAAACCGGAGGGCAGTATTAGGCTGAGTCGACTTGTGCCACAAAAATACTGCATTGTGCTGTGTCTGGGGGTGTCGAGATGAAACGATGGAGCGCTGTCTGTCTACTACATTCTGTTCCAACACCTCTGGGATGTAAAGCACATTCGTAATCTCTCCAAACCACCGCCAAGGTAATTAAGACATGTCACCGTTTGTCTGAGCCGGTAGACAAGAATCATGTTCAGTCTACAGAGATTGTATCGCTTTAAGTAACAGGCAATGAGACTGCAAGTATAATAACCCCCCCCCCATGTTTCTTTCTTTGTTATAATACAGTATGTCCAGGTTACTGCATTCAATACCACATGAACACTTATGGTTGTATTGAGATATACAGTATCTCACACAACTAAACATTTTTGTACATGAAGTTGTTTTATACATTGTTGTGCCTTTCATCAAAGTTTGATCGAATGTCATTATAAAGCCGACTTTGATAGGTTATAAGGTAGAAAACAAATGTGAAACGTTTCCCATAACCCTGTATGCCTGCCTTGCCCCCAAATATATGAGAGAATCTTACAGGTCCCTCAATTGCTCTCAAAAGCTCAAAACAAGGCATAAAATCCTGTCTGTTTCACAACGGGCCAAAAATCCAATCCAAGAAAGCAAGAGAACGCAGGTCATAAACTCCAAATCATAAAGTGCTCTCCAGAAGCCACTCAGACCTGGAGAGCTTGTCCCTGGCCCGGTGAATGTTTGCTGTGCTCTCGAGCTGCGGCAGCTCTCCGCTCATCGACAGGCTCCGCTTAGAGCGCAGACTGACCCCAGTTTTGGGGTAGGCCACATAGCAGCGCTCCCTATATGAGTCTGCATTAAGGGAGTGCCTGCGGTTCACTCTAACTCCCCCTGCAGGCACAGTCATGTAATATTGAGAGGCCAGGTGGGGCCGTGGACCCCTGGGAACAGCAGTCCATTTGGTGGGCTGGCCAGGAACAGCAAGAGCGACGGCGGTGGCCATTTTAACCTCTGACGAGTTATTCCGGTTCATGTTATCGAGCTCAACATCCGCCTGAGCTTCAGCTCGGCGAGCCTCTGAGGGTTTTGGTGGACCACTGAAACGTTTGGGCCTCGGGGCGCCTGGGGATGCCGGGTGCCAGCTGTGACTGGCAGCAGAGGTAGAGACAGTGCAGTCAGGGATGGAAGGTTTGGTGGTGGCTACAACAACCGGCGGTCGCTGCTTGGCTGGCTCTGGGGGCGGCAGGGCAACTCTGACGGAGTCCTTATCATTCTTCTCTGGACGTAGGACCTGCTTGGAGAGGGACTTGGGAATCCCACAGCCCTGTAGCTGTCCATCACTGCTCAGCGACCGAATATCCCCCATCTCTAGAGCCTGACATGACAGGAGAAAAGTATAGGAAGAGGGAGAAGAATGGAAGAAATTCTATTAGACACCCGTGTTTTAATATCAACAGAAATAATGAACAGAAAAAGAACAAAACAGAGGGAGTCATGCCAAACTGACCTTATCTGCATCTCCTTGGTTACACACCCGGTAGCGCACAATGAGGAAGATGATAAAAGCGAGCACTGAGGCCACAATAATCCCTCCAATGATAACCACAATGGTGCCGCCGAGAAACTGGGACTGCATGAAATGGCATCTCAGGTACTGCGGCTCTGTGGTGAAGTGGACACAACCTATCACCCTGGTGGCGGTCAGCGCGGTCACCTGGTCGTCGTAGATGGCCAGCACACACAGGTCATAGTTTGTGCCAGCCGCCAGGTTGTTGACCAGGATGCTCTTACTGGTTGGGGGTATCATTCTGTAAAAGGAAAAAAGCTTTGTGAGTTCTGACATAGATTAGGGAGGGTTAAATGAAAGGAGACAGAAGCAAATCAGATTATCCAGCTTATTGTTTTGTAGGGATAAAATGACATGACAATCATTTATCTCTCAGGGGGGCTATTTAAGATCTGTCTGGGCATAATCTTTTGTGATTTTTGATTTAGTCTCTCCAGCATCATTACTGATAAAAGGTTGCTTTCAGTCACTGGGGAAGCAGGATACCTCCTTTTGTTCACAACATCAGGATTACAGAGTCGATTCCCTAATGTCTCCTGAATTCAGTAGCCGCTGCCAAACAACATGCGTGTTGTTGACTTTGAAGTTCCTTTGGAAAAAAGGGGTCTGTGTTGACGATCGTATCAAATCACAGTGATTAGTGCCAAATATGGAGTGAAAGAGGGTAGAGATTAAAAAGCAAGCTGTGTATGCCGGTCCGGGTATGTGCGCAGCCTCTGATGCTTTTTGTAAAACACTGGCTGACTACTCTTTCATCTTCCTATCAGTCCGCAGCTTAGTGCTGACATTCTGTTTTGATTTTGTTGATCAAGCATTATCAAGGTTTTGCACATAGTAAATGATACACTCCGGCGCGGGGGGATTATGAGTTGAAGAATAAGAAGTCAGATACAGTGCATTAGTCTGTCTTCCTGATAGGATTAATAGACACTACAAATAATCATACCGACAGCCAGGTCCAGTTCTTAATGACTAAATATGCAAAGGGATTTAAGCATTCAAAGTAGGCTATAAAGGTAAAACAAGGGTCAAGGAATTTTTTGAAATATGATTCTAATCAACTTAAGTTTATTTGCATACATTCAGGTTCAGATTTAAGTTTTGTTTACTAGATTAAACTGTGTTATTTGGCCAGTATTTTAAGAAAAAGAGCAGGTCAGGTCTTTCTGTTTACCTGTAAACCAGTGAATCATCATAGGTGCCATTATATTGGATCTGGAACATGCGTATTCCAGGAATACTCCTCTGGAAGTTAAACTTGACCAGGGCCGAGGTGGACGTGGCCTCAGCAATTACTACTTTCTTCTCCTGGCTCGTCTTCGCATTCCCTAGAGGCAACCCTCCCGCCTCTGCCCCCGTCTTGGTCACTGTGGCGATATCTGATGATCCGGGGTCGGGCTCTCGCTCTGCGACTGTGTTGTTGGTGATATGAGGGAGTTTAGCAATGACCAGATCCACCGTCTGCTGGGCCTCTCCTGCCGGGTTGGAGGCCACGCAGGTGAAGGAACCTGAAACATAAACTAATTAGATTATCGTCCTTCCTGATTTTTATTGTGATATACAGGTAAGTACTGCGGGCCACACATGCATTAAAGTATATTATATTTGAATAAATAGTTTGACATTTTTGGAACTATACAGAGCTCCTGAAGTCCTGAAAGATACAAACATTATCTTTTGGGTATTCAGGGGTGTCATAGTAATACACTTTTTTGCTTTCCCCCCAAACTACAACTTGAAGTTTTTGCACTTAAGTTTATGTGCAGATTAAACAAGTAAGATATGGTGTGTTCATTAGTGAGAGTAGTAAGCTGTTGGTAGGTAGATTTTGTTTTGCGTTTGGACTGCTAAGCTAAGCTAACTGGCTGCTGGGTGTACTGTAGCTTCACATTTAATGGACAGATACTAGATATCAATCTTCTTATTTAGCTCTCAGCAAGAAAGCAAATAACCGCATTTCCCAAAATGTCAAACTATTTCTAAGTTGAGATTTTTAACAACAAGGTGTGAGAAAGTACAGTTTTGTAAATAGATACAGTATATATGACAGAAACTTAGCCAACAAGGTGAAAAAGTCATTTTTCATTCCATTGTGTGTTCAATCAGTGTGCGAGCCAACACTCTAAACTTTATCACCTGATGTAGACAAATACTTCAGTCATAGTCTTCTGTGTACACAAGCAAACAACTAATTTTGTTCAGTCAACAACACAAGCACAGCCTCCAGGGTGTAAACAAACCGGAGTCCTTGACAGTGCTGATGAGGATGTCCAACGTGCCATCTGTGTGGACCGCGGCCCTGGAAGAGTTGGACATAAGGCGTCCGTCAGGGGCGATCCAGTGGATAATGGGGTCGGGGTCGCCCCTGGCCTTACAGCGCAGAGTGACACTCTGACCCTCCAAAGCTCGCAGCTCCTGAGGCAGAGGGAGGAAAGGCAGTTAGTGGGAGGACTTCCGCATATGTTAAATACAGAGACACACTGATGCACTAAATCCAAAAACTGAAAAACCCTTTGGACAAACAGTTATCCTTTGTGCTGTAAGTTTGGCTTAGAATAAGAGTCTAATAATAACTTAGAGATATTATAATAAATGTCCTTATTGATGATGTTGTGTTTTAAGGCTTTATTCCCTGTAAATATAATCAACAACTGATCATTGCCATTGTATTAGCATGATTATGAAGGCAAGATATTTAATATGACAGTACATTGCAGTGTATACGATGGAGTCCAAGTAAAAGTTAATTTTCTCTGCAATTATGCAAAAGACGTCTGCTGAATGTAAATGCGATGATATAGCTGTAGTTATCTGGCAAGGATTTGATCAGATAATTTTGTTTGGATGCATGAATCAAGGGCTAAATCACTGTAAGCTTTCACTGTGTAATAAGGGCTTCACCGCGGCTCCATCATAAACCTACAAACAGCTTTATTAAAATTGAAAATCCTGCTAAAGAACTTCTCTAAAAACTCTCGCCACAATTTAATTACATTTTTTAAGTCCTATATATTTTACAATATTCAGTTAGCTGAGGGACTCAGATGAGTCCCACAAGACTTGTAAGACTTCTCTGGCTCGCAAAGCTAATATTTGGTGCGACAGTTAAGGAGAGCACAAAGTGCCATCTTGGATTAACTGACACACAATCCAATGTCTGGCTCAGAGAGTGTAACAGTAGCGAGTGTTATGTCTGACAGTGCACAGCTCCATTTGGAGGTTATACCTGAGAGTGCCTGGTGATGAGAGGAGGCTCACACAGGAACTCTTCCTCTGAAACAGTCCAGAAATAGCGTCCAGCGAGGTGTTGCGGTGAGGCACAGGTCTCCAGATCATCCTCCCTCCGCAACCTTCGCAGCCAGAGCAGCTCACAGTTACACCTCAACGGGTTTCCACCGAAGCTCAATGCGAACGACAAAGGCCCCATTATCCCAGAGGTGGCCAGGACCCCTGCTCTTTGGAAAATAGGGTCAGGAGGAAGCTTCTGGAGTTTGTTGGAAGTCACGTCCAGCCTCTTGAGCTTCTGCAGCCCAGAGAAGGTGCCCTCTGGGATGTAGCTGAGCATGTTGTGGTCCAAATTGAGAGTGTGGAGATTGGACATCCTCTGAATGGCCACCCATGGTGCACTTTCCAAGTTGTTGTAGGATAAGTCCAGCTCTTCCAGCGCGGTCAGATCATTAAAGGCGCCAATCTGGATGTGGGTGAGCTGGTTGTTGTTGAGGTTGAGGTGGTGCAGCTTGGACATGCCGCTGAAGGTGTCGTTGGTGATGCGGGTTAGCCGGTTGCTATCGAGGTGAAGGGCTCGCAGGTTCTCCAGGTCTTTGAAAGCATGAGGCGCAATGGAACCTATAGTGTTCCGAGAGAGGGTCAGGTCTACCAGCTTGGTCATGTTGGCAAAGTCTTTGCGTTTGATGCTGGTTACAAAGTTATCCCCGAGACGCATCTCCACTGTGTGCCTGTCGATGTTCGGGGGCACAAAGAGAAGCCCCTTTTTGTCGCACAAAGTCGCCAGGTTGGGGTTAAGCACCTGGCAGACGCAGCGTTTGGGGCAGACTTGAACTTTGTGGGCCTTCACAGCCACACCAAGGACTATCAGATAAACCAGGAGAGACTCCATGTGGCTTTTCAGTCAGCTTAATAAACCTAAAAAAGATCAAAGCAGAAAGAGAGAAAGAGAAGGGCATACTATTTACTAAGCAAGAATGCAAAGCATGAAATCTGTGATTGTGACTTGTATCATCTTTATCAAACTGTAATTTTTGTAATCACACATTGCACTGAGAACTCTCCCTTTGTATAAAGAACTGGGGGATTCTTCTCTGTAAAGTTAAAGCCTTTCCGCTAGATTTGAAACACTATCACTGCCAGCTCACGGCTGAGATTTACAGAGTCCAAATTCTGAGCAGGAAGCTAAGCGAGTCAATGCCTGAACAAACAATGAATGCGGTGCAATTAGACATGAAACTAATTAGTCACCTGCAGACTTGAGAGTGAAACATCCCCAGTAATCTTGTGTGATTTTTGTGACAGCTCTCCTTTTTAGCCCCTGCTCCCCCGATCGTACTTTTTTGATATGATAATGCCAGACTTTTTCTGTATGTGTACAGAGGGATGAAAGTCTAGCCTGGCAGTCCAGGGCCTCATCAGAATTAGAGTGATATCTCCCAGGATCATATCGCCAATAGGAAGGGATGATTGGGCCCAGTGCCTCAGTGAGGATGTGCTATGCCTTGCTATTGATTTTCTCTCTGCTGCTACTCTTACTTATGACACAACTGAGATGGGGGATAAGGAGGGATCTATTTGATGAATCCTGAGACCTTGTCAGGGATATAGCATGTCATAAAACTAAGAAAGTGGAGATCAGATCACAACTCTGCAGGTGCACCACACAATGTACCAGAGCGAGAGTGACATTAGCTGTGATTATTTTTAGAACTGAAATTTAGTGTCATTTTGGTTGAACATGCAATATTCAGCCCTCTGGGTGTCCCATTACAGCACACTGAAAGGAACACCAATTCAATCAAACACAGAGAACAAGAGATCCAATCCCACAACTGTAGTAAAAATCCAAAGGCTAACCTTTAAATACCAACGAGAGTGGCTGATTTATGATTATAGTTTTCTGTGGTTTGCTGGTAATGCCTCCATTGTCGACGTTGGGTCTTGGAGAGTGTGCATTAAAATCTTGCCTCAGCACAGAGCCTGCCAACTGAGTACCTTCATGCTTCAGAAGCTTCTGTTGCACCGGAGCTGTGACACACAACTCACGGGTGTAATAACCTTGACAGTCGGGGTATGAGGAAAATGTCATTGAGTATAGAAAACATCAGACAGGATGGGAGTGACATGCTTGCCATGTGGGGGCATGTTTTTAACGTGAGAAGGGGAGCGAAGGAAGCCTGGTGGCATCCGCTGACAACAGTTGCGTTTTGACAGCCGGGTAAAATGCATCACAGCCCGACAAGGAGGCAGGAAAGAGGTCGCCTTAAAATGGCCCATAATAGCAAAGGGAGGAATGATATCATTGGAGAGAGCGCGCTGTGTGTGACATTTTCATGAATACTGCTGATCAGGCAGCAATGAATCAATGTCTTTCTCGACCCATTTTTACAAGGGACAACTTTACCAAGTCACACAAGAGCCCTGTTTTGTGGATTGTAGTCTGGGGTGCAGTGGTGCGGAGATCTGAGCTGGTGAGAGACCATTAAATGTCGTCATGACTCTCCTTAAAGATGGCAGATGACTTCTGTGTCAAGCAGTGCTGCAAAGCTATGTGTAGTGGTACCTAAGTACCTTTGTGGAAACTTTAATATCTCCTTTATGTGTGTGTCAGAGGAGAGCATACAAAAGCCGAGGTGTACGTAAGTGTAAGTGTGTTCATGTTGGTGTGCCAACCGTCTTCTGCTCTGACTCTGAATGGCACGGCCTCTGGATGTGCAATGAGGCGGAGAGGACCCGCTACTTCCAGACTCGAATGGCGCTGAAGACGTGATATTGATTCACTCGGTGGAGATGGAGCCTTTTTTTTCACTGCTGAAAACTCATCTGAACGTGAAGAGAATGGTTGCAACGGTAATCCCTACAAAATTCGTTCTGTGAGGACAAAAGGACAGCCCCTCACTGCTGAGACAGGGCAGGAAATGTTGCCGTCTCCGCAATTTACATTTAATTATGGTTGTTCCATGGAGATTTGCATAACAGGTTGCACTCATCAGGTACATGAACAAATAAGTAGATAATCAATCAATGTTTTCAACAATCACGTACTTCATCTTTAAATGTCACACCCCGAGAAAATCATTATCCTCCAAGTTGGGCTGTTCATTATACTGAGGCGACTTGGGAGGGCCACAAATAAACAAGAAAACAGATAATCTACTGATGCATTAACCATAATCTCCTTCTTAGTCAATCAAATGTTCATTTACTACCTCTGAGCAGGTCTTTTCGCCCTCAGAGAACAGAACAGACTGACAGCACACACCCACACACGCACACCAGTGGGTGGATTTGTGCCTAATAGAGGTAGCTCACTACACAACAACCCCCAGCTATGGAGACAGACATTCATGCGCAGCAGCAGCGGCAGCAGCAGCAGCAGCACTATACTGTAGGAGAGGCTATCTATGGTCTCCCTGGGGCAGCATTCGCCAAGAAAAGCCTTATGCAGCATATTGCATGCCAATCGGCCGGTGAGGTCATGGGGGATATGTTTTCAGATGGTCTAACTTATGCTGGAGCTCATGTGAGAAAGCCTCTGCAATGCATGTCTGGGCAGGGTATCAGGGAAAGCAGCCCTGCGAGAGGAAGTTAATGAGATGAAGTCTGCAAGGTATGCCTCCACGCAGGTCGACACAATGGCACATGGCGGCGTCTCACCTGGGCTGCTCGGGGGAAGAGCAGCTGGACGTCTGCTACTGAGAAAAATAAGCTCTGTTGTGTCGAGGAGGTAAACTGATGCTGCAACATGATGGTAAAATGGTATCGACAAAGCAGTGAAATGGGGCCTCAGCCTGCCTGCTTTATGAGACCAAATGGAGCTGCTGTATCTGCTGAAGTGGATCATATTCTGACTGAAGCTGGTAGAAATTTTATTTTGTCGGGTAAATGCTTGTGTAGCCCGAGCCCAAACATCCTGACCAAACAGTGATGTTGTTATGGACCGTCTAACTAACACATCTGTGTTTGTGAATGTGGGTATGTGCTGTGACACCCTTTTCCTACAGAGTCTGCCAATGTTAGAACGCGATAGCTCTTGGGTGACAGCCTTGATGCCATGGCAACACAGAAAATGTCAGTTTTGGGTGAGATGTAATCAGTGGCTGATTTTCAGATCACCTAATAATATTTAGAACAAAGAGCCCTCTCTGGCGGAAAGGACCTCGACAATTGACATTCTGGTCGAAGGCCAGAACAGACTCATTGTACCATTTATGACCCTGTCGTGATGAGAAGAAAGGAGATTGTACACTCAGCTAATTTTTTATTGGATTCAGTGTTTGGAGCGACTGAATCATTACAGTTTTTCCAGTCTTGCGCGTAATAAAAACCTAAATGACTTGTTGTAGAACTCTGATGTAGTTCAGTCAGACAAGCTTGTGTGGGAATGTGTGTGTGTGTGTATATCTGTTTATGTGTGCCAGGGGGATAGCATACTAAGCAGACCCCACTGCATCAATAGAAGTGCTGTTCATCAGCATTTACAACTCCCCCTTGTAATTCCAAGTGTTTTCCTTCTCACACTATCACAGGAAATTCAGTGATACCTTGATATGCTGGATGTCTCCTGACTGGAGCATCAGTCCAACAAATAAACAAACAAACACAGAAAACACTCTTCATATTTTAGACGCTGTCTTGTATTAAAGCAGCATGGGCCAAATTTGAATGCTGATCACCGACTTTGAATCTTAATTACTGCACCGTTGTGATGTGCCCTGATGTAAGGGGCTTATGACCAGGGATTTTCTTCCGGAAAGAGGAAAGCAGAAGCCGTGAACACCACCTCTGAATATCAATATGGCCAAGTGAATATTCTGCATAGTATGGGCCCGCAGGGCTGTAGACTTTCAAATCTGCCAATTCCCAAGTGCAATATCAGTATAAGAAAAAGCAAAAACCTTACCTCTCTTTGTGAAAACACTCTGTTACATGGGCTTTTTTCATATTACAGTCTAAATGTGGGGGAAATGGGGACAGCCAAAATGAAATCCATTATCACTGTATTCATTGACTCATTTTCCCTCTTTCAAAGACCCTCAGGATCCTGTTTTCTACCTCACACAGCAACAAAATGGCTAAATAATGCATAATCTTCTTTCTCTTTATTGTGTTGTGTAATCGAAAAGCAACTCTCATACAGTAGGCTACATACACACACACAGGTGTGTGTGCATGCAAGTGTGTGACTGTCAGATAATCTAAGTGTTTCGAGTGTTAATGAAAGCACTTCTTCAGCAAAAACAAAAGCTTATTTTGTGGTGAGTAAGAATTTGGGTCAGTGAAGAGCTGGTCTGCAGAGCAGCCTCAGTGTTCAGGAACCACACATCACTTCTCTGCTATCAGTGAACAGTAGCAGCATATAAGCTACATCACTGAGTGCATTAACATAGCAGTAAGAGCAAATAGAAGCAGCAAAACGAGGCGTGGGCCTGATTTCACTGGTGTAGCAGTTACAATGGTGCCTCAGGCACTCATGAATAGCAAGATATGTGATAACTAACACTCGACATAAGACAAGACCATTACACCTCATCCTTTATAAAAATAAATAGGACCATATTTTCACCTGGCTTTATCAGTCAACTGGCAATATTACCCCCTGCCCACACACTCATCCTTTTAACAATGTTATTAGTTATTAATTTAGACTTTATCACACCTTAATGACTGGTGTGAAATTTGCATATCAGCTAGGGTTTAACCACAGCACAGACCAGCAGATAGCCTATCACTTAATCCTCTGTGCTGATATAATACACAATAAAACAAAGAAACATCTCACATCTGAAATCAAGCTTATCCTGCACGTATCGGAGAGTAATGGCCACATTACAGGCACGATTCTCCGTTTCACCTGTAGGGAGAAGAAGAAAAAAACAGCACAGAATGCAGCCAAGTGGATACCAAGAATAAAATTGCTCCTTGGCAATTGAGGAGCTTTTTTTGACCTTGCGGTACAGGTCCTGGGCTGGTGGGTTACAGCCACAACCCCTGTCACAAGGGAAAATCTGAACCCTTTCAGATGGGTCCTGGGAGAAGTAGCCTACTTCAAGTCAATACTGCGCCTCTTGAAAGACAGTTCCCCAAAAGAGTTCAGAGGCTATAATTCACACCAATTGCAGCCTATAAAATATTGAATTTACCTTGCAGATGAAACATGAAGCCAAGTCAAAGGAGGGTGGGTTTGAGTTTATTTCCTCCCGGGAGGGCTGAGAGCATTCTGCGAGCGGCTCGCCTAAAATGGGACCGACGGTGCCTCTTGGAGATAATTCAGGTGTCCCGAAACACGCGTCTTGGCTCCTATAACATGTGACGGCCTGCGAAACCAGCGATGCCCTTCAAGAAATCCATGACCAGCAGATAAAGGACGGCTCCTCCCCGATCCCCTCACACCGGAGAAATGTAACTCAGCTTCCCCCTGTCGTGAAAAATGCTGGAAAACGCAACCTGAAGGGTCCCGGTGTGGCTGCAGCTGTGCGGGATCGCCTCTACTGCGCATCCGCCTGCATGCACCTCCACAAGAGAAAACGCCTTTGTAGCGACGGGCTGCTTTAATATCTACAGCGCTGTGAGTGACTGGTGCTGTGCTGAATCCAGCCAGATGTTCGTATCGCTTTCACGGGGTTTTGCTGGCGACGCAGGGCTCAGTGCGAGTTAATCCAGATTGACTGAAAGGTTGCTGCCATAATATGCACCCCCCCCCCAACCCCCACCTTCTGCCCCCGGACGACTGTCAACCACCGACCCGGCTCCATTTCTGACCAGAGGTGCTGTGCTCGGAATGGTAATCAGTGCGCTCCGAGCTGCACAGAGACCATTTGTGTGCATAGACAGATGCAGTGCCTCCCAGCTTATCTCACAGGCAGGCATCATTTATTCATGTAGATTGAACTCTGTTGCTCGAAAATGCAGTAGGCATATAATATTCTCTAAAAATTAATTGTTTTTTTTTTTAAAGCACAGAAATGTTTATCAGATTTAGATTAACAGGAGATGAAAAATAAGTCAGACAACACCCAGTGCAGGCCTACACAAGACTTTCATTGAAAATCCATCCATTCCTTTAGATAAAACCTTTGGTGCATGGTACATCTGGTCTGTGTAAAGCCAAATATAGCAGCCTATAGCTGAATATTCCTGCATGTATTACATAGATTATTGGCAAGAAAGTGTTGAGTTGGCTGAAACTGAAAGCCCTGGCTCCCTGCGGGTCTACTTGGCACTCGACCCATCACTATCTGCAGTGATCCTATGGCCTTTTGTGCAAGTTGGCAAAGTGGCCTATATGTTCATAAGTCTATTACAGTACAGTGGTGCAGTACTTGGACTTGCAGACTCCTGGCACTTTCAAATTGGTGTTCGTTCTCATCCACAGAATGACCCTATACCCTGAGGATTTCTACTCCTGATCAATAGCTCCACCCAGGTACAACACATCCACTTGAGATCAATAGGAATAGCCTAAGTGGTTAGTTATCCAGAACTGGAACGGCAAGAGCTATTTAAACTGTTTATCATGCTGTATGTGTGTGGACAAAGTCACTGATATTACCTGTATGAAAAAAAGTGTTGCACTCAGTCTTTGTTGTTTCATTCTGTTTGTGAGATCACCCAGTAGCCAGAAGTTTTCAGAAGTGAATTTCAGACTGTACACATGTTGGTAACCTGCTCAAAAACCTAATGCCTGATTTCACCAACCGACAACAACAGACAAGCATTTTGCTGGTGGGAAGTGTTAATGTCTGCATGCGAGTGTCGCATCATGAGCTGACAGTTGGCGATATGAAATGACACTGTCTTGGTTTTTTGCTGTGCTGCTTTACTGTTGTGATTCATGTCAGGCCCTTGCTCACTGACGCATGTCATCCAGGAACTGCTGGTAGGTGAGGCTGTCCGCCCGTTCACCTGCCCGGCTCTTTTTCTCCAAGAACAGCCCCATGCTGTCCCGTGGAGGGTCAGCGATGCTGCGACTCCACAGGGACTCTGTGATCCCCAGCAGCTCGCGCACACGAGCAGAGATGACCTGCAGGGCACACAGCAGCGTTGAGTCCTTTGATAAAGTATATGTTTACAGTGTCTAACCTTTATTTAATAAGGCAGTCCCACTGAGAGTGAGAGTGTCTAGTCTTTCGAGGAGATCTCACCAAGGATGTGGACTCATGGGAAGAAAGCTTGGAGGGTTACACTCCCAAGAACAAATGCAACAAAGCTCTTACAGGCTAAACCAATATAAATCTTGACTAAATATAGAGCAGATGATTCTTTACTGAGTCTGTCTGTCTCAAGGTATTTCATTATCAGTTTGCACTCACCAAGAGAGACCAGTTCCTTTTTTTTTGTGTGGTTTGATGCTTCTACAGTAAAGCAGAGCTGAATACATAAAGGCGCTTTCAGCCAATTTAGTTCTGACCTCAGGGAGAGATGAGAAAAACAGATGCTTTAACTGTACACAGCATGTATGTGATGCAGCTGATGTGAGGTGTCTGCTGGCAGTGATGCTCGGTTACAACACGCAACTTTAATTGGATGTCACACTGTTTGTTCAAAGAAAGAGTGTTCAAGTGCTATACGGGTTTTGCGATTCAGTTGGTACAGACTAGACACCCGTTTTCTGGTGTTTACAGTCCACTTAGAGCTTACTGGAGAAACATTTCAAATACAGCTGAGGAGGCAGCTAATCATTATTTCTGCTATAGGTTAATCTTCTTCTTGTTTTTTTTTCTAAGCAAAAATGCCCATGCCACAAGTTGCTGAGCCCAAAGTGATGTCCAGCAAATTGGTATTTTTACTTGGTGAAATAAGCTTAGCTAAATGATTCATCACTTATCAAAATTTAAATCAGTTAAGAGAAACTCATCAAAGAAAAAACAATGGTTTCAGCACCAGATGGTAAGAGTAGGTTGCATACAGTAAAGTAGTTTTGCCAGTGCTATCATTATCTCGGTGATACTCAGCCTGTTGAAACTTCCTTGAACATTGTGTGAGCCTCCATCTTTGATATGGAAACAAGCCTCCATAATAACACCAATCTCTTCCAATGGTTAGAATCAAAAAGTCGAGTTCCTGCCTCTTCTTAATACCTGCATGTCTTTAAAATCTGTGATTCCAAGTCGTGGCAAATAGATACAATTTACATAAATTAGCTTTCTTCCAGTGATGAGGTTCTCCATGAAACATGCCTGCGACAGAAATGAATAATGAGGTTAGCTTTGAAAAGTGAATTATTGTCTTGGAAGCTGACAGGGACGTATCCTGTAACAGTTAATGTTATCTCTGTTTAGTCAGGTGAATGTTAACTTACTTTGTATTGTGGAAATCCTAAAGACTCAATCCATCTTGCAACATCATGACAACTCCACTGTAGGAACTCCATGTTGCCTGTAAGTATGTTGCCATGGAAACTGTTACCTACCTCTAGGTGTTAGTAAGTGTTTCCTTAACACATAAAGGCAAATTTTGTCCAATCATAAATACATATTAAAAATTGGGATACCACGGGAAACATTGAACGTAGTAAGACAACAGGGCAACATTTTTGACACTAAACTTCGTGATGGTTTTTAAAAGGACGTAACGGAGACGACTGTTTATAGAAACAGCCAATCAGCTTCTTGTAATTTAGGGCGGCTGGTAAATTGCGCACAGTGATTGGCTTTTAAATCGGGTCTGTCCCACCCACACTGAACAGACACAGCGAATGCCGCCACGCGCAGCTTTCACAGATCAACAAACGATGTGTGCTGTTGCTAGTCACTGACATCCACGCCGATAATGTCTTGTAGATCGCAGCATTACCACCCACCGTTTTTGCCCTCTGCAAGCTAAAGTTCTGTCTGCACTCCGGCGTCTTTTGGGTTGGTTGAAGGGCTTCGGAGCAAGAAAAGAGAAACCTGACCTCAATAATGGCAGCAATTCTCCTCCGGTCCCTTTTGAACAAGAAGGTAAAACAAAATCATGCTCATGTTTTACAGAACAGTTGGTTTTGTTTGACGCTCATGCAACTCAGCATAGCTAACAACCTGAGATGCTAGCTAACAAAGTCGTTGCCTAATACGCACGTTGCACACAATCCACTCCTTTAAAATCATTTAATATTTATGTGCATTTTAAGTTCGGTAGGCAAGGGCTGGTTTAATTTACATCACGTGAACAGCGGAACACGGGAACACTCAGACTTGGCTCTTATTCATTAGACCTTGGACGATGACTTTAATATGAAGTATATTTTAACTGAAGTTGACCAGTGCTCTGGTGTTTTATTTCTTGCAGGTCCCCCTCCAGCTGGGTCGCTTATGTCACTCCTCGTCAGCGGTAAGAGCTTCCACTCACTTCCACTTTCATAACTCAGCAATGAATGAATGAATGAAATAAGGAAGGAATGAATTAATGAATGAATGAATGAATGAATGAATGAATGAATGTTGTGTGTTCAGCACAGGCTCTTTTCTAATTGTCCGTTTGAAAAATCTCCATACTTATTTCCATGCGCCACATTTTTGTTGCATTATGCAGTTAACCTAAAATAGAGGAATATTTTCATTATTGGAAACGCTTGACCCCATAATATCAAAATGACACCATGTTTTTAGAAATGTTTGCAGAGTTTATTTTATTGAAGTAACATAATTCACATTCACCTGTTCATGTGCCATGAAACTCCAAATGGAGCTGAGACGCATCCTGTGTTCCTTGATCATCTTTAAGACAATAACCATAATGATACTGGACTTTTGATTCCAATACCTATGTCAATATTTGAATTTTTAACAGTATATTGGCCGATATACGTTATTTAACATTTTTCATAAGGATCACTTGCATTTGGTTGTTAAAGCATTGTGACCAAGATATGTACCAAGTGGGACATTTTACAATTTATTTTTAAAAATAAACTTTTCAATGTTTCCTGTAATGAGGAGACTTTGTTTCAAAATAACCTCAAACATATCTTGGTATTTCTTACTACAGTTTCTCATTACTTATCGGCCAACGTATTAGCCGAGATCGATATATCTGCAATAAGCTAATATTGGCTGATTGTACTGGTCTGGTCGATTTTTTTTTTTTTTTTTTTTTTTTTAATCAGTCAGGCTTTACATAAGATGTCTCCAGATTTTGATTGTTGTGATTTTACTGGAAATTATTTAGTAAGGCAAACCTGTCTGTGTAAGGTTTAGCAGTTTTCAGAATGTCAGAGCAAAAATTGTGACATTTAAGTCAAAGAAATTCCACTTAGAACTTCAAGTAAAGATTATGTTGAGGCATAAAACTAAATGGGATATTTAAACTAGAAGTTTCCAGGACTCATTGTAAGATTGAAGACATTCTGAACCATCAAGACTCTGCGTAGAAAGTGCATTTTGTACTCAATGCTTACTCATTAACTATGTCCCAATTCCATACTACATACTAGTTGTATACAGCATATACTATGGATTAAATTTTATATGCTACTGTTTTTGCAGTTGGCATAAAAGAAATCAACATACTATTTTTACTACCAGGAAATGATACAGTACATATGCCGTCAGATGTCGACCTGCAACTTAGGAAAGCCACTGCCAAAACTTCCCTTGAAAGAATTAATGCCTGTTTTTACTCTTACTTTGTTTGTTGCATTGTGGGACAAAAATGTACTTTAACAGCACACTCAAAAATCAAGTGTTTTGATAGTATGCATACTGACTTATTTGAGTGCACTTAATTTGATCTATTCCAGTGCGTACACACTATAGTCTCAGAACCTGTTTAGAATCAGTATGTGTTATGGGAATGGGAGACCGCTAATATTGTAACTAATAATGTGGAGGATTCTCTGAACCATCGAGACTCTGCTTAGTAATGTCTGATCAAGAAAACTTAAATTTTAAGATGTTTAAAATGAACCAATAACACAACTCAGTGTGTAGGAAGTCAAGTGTCTGCAACATTTTATAAAGTCAGTGTATATGCTGTGGTGATGGAAGGACGTCCTTAATGAACTTAGTAATGATGTAACCAGGCAGGAAGGGATTTAATCATATGTTTCTGTGATCCTCTAGCCCACCACCAAGCTGTTCATTGATGGCAAATTTGTTGATTCCAACACCTCTGAATGGCTTGACATTCACAATCCTGTAAGTACTCATAGATTAACTATATCCAACCCGCAAAGAGACTGCAGTGACAAGATCTCTACTATAAGCTGACTGCAAATAACAAGAGAATCTTTGTAGTAGTAACTTAAAGAACATTGGGGAGGGGAAAATAAGTCTTGATTTGCCAGTTTCTAATGGCTTAATTTGTAAAGTGAGAGAAATCAGAGCCAGTCATGTTTTATATCTTCCAAAAGTCCAGCCCCGCTGTACTTTAGCTTGTCAAATATACCTCTAGCAAGCCCGTGATGAAAAACCATCTACTTTCAACACATACAATATCAAACCTGTAAAGCATAGAAAACAAACATTTGGTTATTAATATTAATGAATTAATGTACATGCAGTAATGACTTCCCCCGCTCTCAGTCAACTTGTCTGTATGGACTGTCTCCTGCTCCTCAGGCCACTAATGAGGTGGTGGGACGTGTTCCCAAAGCTACCCAGGAAGAGATGCTGGCAGCTGTGGACTCCTGCTCCAGAGCCTTCCGCTCCTGGTCCGAGACCTCCATCCTCAGCCGGCAGCAGATCTTCCTGCGCTACCAGCAGCTAATCAAGGATAACATTGTAGGGGAATTTGTCACTTGCTCTATGCCTCTATCTTCCTTTTCATCTTTCACCAGTGTGTTTCCATTGTAAGATAACAACTTAGAGAGCAAGAGAATAGTTTGTGTATGTACATCTTTGTGTTTTTTTTTCCTCACTGATATCTTGAATTAATCGTTAGCTGTTTTTCCTCTAATATTTCAGAAAGAACTGGCTAAAATAATCACCTTGGAGCAGGGCAAAACTCTTGCTGATGCAGAGGGAGATGTATTTAGAGGACTCCGTAAGTAAAGCATAGACTTCCCAGTGTGCTATTGGGTTTTGATATCCTGATTAGATTGGAGTGCTGGTGGATATGTAGCAGAGATCAAATTCCCCTTTTCAAACTATTGTCTATAGTATCTCTATCTCCTGATGAAAAGTCTTTATCTTTGGCAACCCTTTTATGCCATTGCCTGGGTGAACTAAGTGGCTGCAGGGTGTCAGTTATTTGCGTGTAACCAGACACTCCCTGCGAATGTGGCTTTCACTTTTAAATTAATAATGGGGCAAGGGTTCTGTTTTGGCCATATTGGCACATATAGGCTTAAACTGTTTTTCAAGAGGCTTTCAGAGTGTCCAATTATAACAAAACAAGGGTTAAGGAAACAGTATCCCTGCAGCATCACATTGTTAAGTCCCGATGTTAAAGTGTGACTGCCTGTTTCTTTTCATGTAAAACACTTTGCAGGCTCTGCTTTTAGTTGCATGCTATATAAAGATAATTATGCAGTTCCCATCGTTGAGATGCACTTGTTCACTTTGGCAGACTTGCATGCACAAGAATCATGTTGAGAAATTAAAAGAGCCATGCGCACTTCCAAATAAAGGAAGATATATTTTGGTTATTACGCAACAGAGCTGCCAAAAGTATTTCTCGTACTTGGCACCGCTCCCGGTTTTGGGATGCCCGACTTATTTTGGCATGCTAACTTTTAACTTATCAGCTGAAAGACAGGCTACATCTGCAGGTGTGCTGCCAGCACTAGAGATTTCCTACAGTACTGTGACCAATAGTGCTTGAAGTTTTCACAAGTTGTATTACAGTTTACTCATAGGAAAAAGAAATCAATTAACAGTTAGTTTCTATTCTTAAGAGGCTACAAAGTGAAAAATGCATTGTAATTTAGACATTAAATCTTAAAAAACTCATTACCATTACAATATTCAGAGATGCATCATTAGTTTGTGTATCTCATATCTCAGATATTTTAATCTCTTCACTTTTTTATTGGTTTATTTCATCCTTTCTCTTCCTCTCCACCCCCCAGAGGTGGTTGAGCATGCCTGTAGCATTACATCCCTCATGCTGGGGGAGACCTTACCTTCCATCACCAAGGACATGGACACTCACACCTACCGCCTGCCCATCGGAGTGTGTGCTGGTATTGCCCCTTTTAACTTCCCTGCCATGATTCCTCTGTGGATGTTCCCCATCGGCATGGTATGTGGCAACACCTACCTGATGAAGCCCTCTGAACGGGTCCCAGGATGCACCATGCTATTGGCCAAATTGCTCCAGGATGCCGGGGCACCAGATGGTACACTCAACATCATCCACGGCCAGCACGCAGGTGAGTGTTCCTGGTAATTCAGAAGCACACCTGTGTGTGAAATAAACAATAGGGAGAGGTCCAAGGATGATTCAAACACTAATCATATACCCCCTGGTAATATGTAGATAGGAAATTTCATAATATTCATAATATGCGCAGCCTATATCTCTAAATAATTCACTAGCGTTTGAGGCTAGAGGATTTGAACCTTCGTATCCAATTGTGCTCTTATATTGTGCCTTAAGGGTGCAGCACAGATGAAGAGAAGATTTACAATATCCGTTTATATCTTTTGTGTAGCGGTGAACTTCATCTGTGACCATCCGGCCATCAAAGCCATCAGCTTTGTAGGCTCCAACCCGGCTGGAGAGCACATCTACGAGCGGGGATCCAAGAACGGCAAGAGAGTGCAGTCCAACATGGTACACCAGAATTCACAGTACTCATTTTAACATCCTTAGACTAAATATTACATTAGATTAGATTGAACTTTATTGTCATTACACATGTACAAGGCGACGAAATGCAGTTTAGGTCTAAACAGAAGTGCAATAAGCAAGTGCAGGATATAAAGTGTGTGCATAAATACAGGATAGAGCAGTATTATGAAAATATTTTACAAGTGGTACTATGGACATTATATACAGATGGCAGGGACATCTGTATATACTGCTCTTACATTAGGGATTATCAGTTTCACCAGGCTGAAGCTGTTGTCAATGATAACCCACATATTGACATAGGTCATCACAAGGCGACACGAGGCAGACTCTGTGCGGCAGTTTGTTGTTTGATCGTTTTTAGTTTTTATCCCCTTTTTTAAAGTTGATGTCCCTGGATACTCGGCTTTTAACTTGTTGTTTAGCTTTTTTTTTAATTGATTTTAACCTGATCTGCCACCTGTCTTGGCTGTGACGACGACCTGCTTAAAAACCTTTTGTTTTAGGTCTACCTGTCAATGGCACTATGTGTAAATTGCAAGCATGACTACACACCGCTACAACAAAAGATCCAACGCTTAGAAAATGAAATAATGAAAAAGGATGAACTTATCTTGGGATTTTCCACTGTTGCAAGTGCCCAGGCGAAGCACATTTCAGCTTTGGCTGCGTCCAGTTGTATTGACCAAACTACCTTTCTGCAACCCGCTGTTTCCTCTGTGGCCCTCGACTTGGATAACACACTGCCATGGCCTGGCTCCATAATCTCCGGGGGAGACCCCCGCTTCCATCCCGTGGGCCTCTGGCTCTCTCAGATGTCCATTGGTCTACCCTTGCCCAGGCTTGTTCCTTTCCACACACACAGGAGGCTTAGGTCGCAGCGAGGAGCAAACACCAGCGGAGTAAACACTCTCCCCTCTCGCCACTGCAGCCAGCTACCCGGTCCACGGCCTCTCCGCTTCAGATCGACAACCGGTTTGCTGTGCCGGAGGAGCCAAGGAGACCGGTCTCGGTGCACCACGAAAGGGATGGTGCTGTGCCCACTGACTGCATGCCCCCCCCCCGGCTCCTCTTGGCAGGCATCCCGGCAGGTCACCACCACCACTGCCCTACCTCCCAGGAGGACTGAGCAGGTTACACCTGCAATCTCCCCCTCCCTCGCAGAAACACCAGTCTCAGAATTCCCGCCTCCAGTGATGCTGATCATTGGTGATTCCATTACCAGGGATATCCGGGCAAAATTTGCCAAAACCTTTTGCTTTCCTGGAGCTACTGTATACGATTTGCCTGGAAAAATTCCCAGCCTTTTGGAAAACCATCCAACAGCAACAAAGCTTGTAATACATGTCGGTACAAGCGACATCAGTCGCCAGCAGCAAAAACAAGGCTAAAATCAAAATTTTAGCCTTGTTTTTAACCCTGGTAAACTTTTCTTCATCTCCGGTCCAATTCCTACGTTGGGTCGTAGGATTGGCCGGTTCTCTAGGCTTATCAGCTTGCACACATGGCTCCACTCACACTGCTCCACACACGGACTCGTCTACATAGTCAATTTTTTGGGAACGCTCCTCGTATTTTAGGAAAAATGGACTACACCCGAGCTGCCTAGGTTCACGAATGTTAACTGCAAACATCCTCCACAGTGTCTCAGTTTCTCCACGCAAATGACTGATCATCAAAAACACCTGTGCCACTGTGGACATGGATGTGGTCATTTCCCTTCTGCTCACAGCCTCCTTGAGCTCTAACTCCCCCTACAGGTATGGATCCTGTCTCTCACCAGCCTTAACGGAGAGACACAGTGGCGCCTCAATAGATTTTAATTGTTCATCTCCCTAGCCCTTTGATTATTTTAATGAATTTTATCATTTTAAGCCAGGTAATGCATACTCAAGTATAAATATAATTACCACTAGACCAAATGCACACCGGCCTCCTCTGCAAAACAGACCTAACGGCTCTGTCATGAACAACCTGGTCTACATCAAAACACAACCTGCTGCAATTACTAATAGCAACGTAGTCCATACGCCATCAAAATTAAATATGGCTGTTTTTAATGTAAGTGCATTATTTAACAAATCATTTTGTATACAGGACCTTAATGCTGTCAATAAGCTAGCTTTCTAACTGAAACTTGGTTAGGTGTGGATGCATCAGCAACACTTATAGTAAGTCTGTCCTGCAATTTATGTGTTCTCCATTCCTGTAGAGAAGGTAGGAAAGGTGGGGGAACAGCTGCGATACTCACTCACTGAAACTCTAAATGGTAGAGACGTTGACCTTGGAGCGTTTTATTGTTTCGAGTATAATGCAGTAACCCTGAACTGTCAGCCGCCATTGTTGACCGTAACAATCTACAGACCCCCAAAAACTCTTCTTTTTTGGGTGAGTTTTCTGAATTTCTCACATTCATTCACGCTAATTTTGATAGTTCAATTTTAATTGGTGATTTTAATATACATGTTGATAATAAGACAGATAACAAAGTGAAGGACTTTTTAAATGAGAATTTATGGATTTTAAACAGCATGTTAATGAGCTGGTAATTTTATTTGGACTGAATTTAAATATCCCCTCCATTGGTGGCTTGGGTTTCTCAGCCCACCACTGTATTTTTAATGCCTTTTATTGTACCAGCTTCTATTGAGAAAGTGTTTTTTTTTAAAACAAAACAACAAAATAAACAGCTGCTGTCTTACTCCTGAAGTGACCTCAAATTTCCTAGCACATATCACTAGAAACCAGATCACATCTACTCCCTCCTCAACTGACAGTCTCCTTTAATGCTTTTAACAATAAGTTGGCCTCAGCCCTTGATGCTGTTGCACCACTCAAAATTAGAAAAATAATTACAAAGAGGAACATACCATGAAAAAATCTACAAACCACTAAATTAAAGAGGGACTGTTGGGTGTTCACAAAAAGATTTGATCAGAAACCCATAAAATGTATAATAATGAAATTTGGACTTCTAGGCAACTTTATTTTTCTAACTTAACAAACACTAATATAAGCAACCACATAGTGCTTTTTAACACCATAGAACACCTCATAAACCCAGTCACAGACCATAGCAACTTTATGGCTTCTAAATGTGATGAATTTGCGGACCACGTCAAAGAGAAGACAGCCAACATCAGGTCTAGTATACAGTGCATCCGGAAAGTAGTAGTAAATTCAGTTTATTGGACATGATTTGGAAAGGCACACACCTGTCTATATAAGGTCCCACAGTTAACAGTGCATGTCAGAGCACAAACCAAGCCAAGTCTCCTCCGAGACTGGATTGTATTGAGGAACACATCTGGGGAAGGGTAGAAAAATTTCTGCAGCATTGAAGGTCCCAATGAGCACAGTGGCCTCCATCATCCGTAAATGGAACCACCAGGACTCTTCCTAGAGCTGGCCACCCGGCCAAACTGAGCGATCAGGGGAGAAGGGCCTTTGTCAGGGAGGTGACTAAGAACCCGATGGTCACTCTGACAGAGCTCCAGCGTTTCTCTGTGGAGAGAGGAGAACCTTCCAGAAGAACAACAATCTCTGCAGCCCTCCACCAATCAGGCGTTTATGGTGGAGGGCTGCTTATGGTTTATGTGTGGCCAGACGAAGGCCACTCCTCAGTAAAAGGCACATGACAGCCCGCCTGGAGTTTGCCAAAAGGCACCTGAAGGACTCTCAGACCATGAGAAACAAAATTCTCTGAAACAAATATTGAACTCTTTAGCCTGAATGGCAAGCGTCATGTCTGGAGGAAACCAGGCACCGCTCATCACCTGTCCAATACCATCCCAACAGTGAAGCATGGTGGTGGCAGCATCATGCTGTGGGGATGTTTTTCAGCGGCAGGAACTGGGAGACCAGTCAGGATCGAGGGAAAGATGAATGCAGCAATGTCCAGAGACATTCTTGATGAAAACCTGCTCCAGAGCGCTCTGGACCTCAGACTGGGGCAAAGGTTAATCTTCCAACAGGACAACGACGCTAAGCACCCATCCAAGATAACAAAGGAGCTGCTATGGGACAACTTGGTGAATGTCCTTGAGTGGCCCAGCCAGGGCCCAGATTGAACATCTCTGGAGAGATCTGATAATGGCTGTGCACCGACGCTCCCCATCCAACCTGATGAAGCTTGAGAGGTCCTGCAAAGAAGAATGGGAGAAACTGCCCAAAAATAGGTGTGCCAAAGATTTGAGGCTGTAATTGGTGCCAAAAGTGCTAGTGCAAAGTATTGAGCAAAGGCTGTGAATACTTATGTACATTATTATGTTTGTTTTTTTTTTTTTTTCGTTTTTTAAAAAATGAAAATTTATTTTCCAAAGATTTCAAACAAACTTCTTTCGCATTGTCATTGTGGGGTATTGTTTGTAGAATTTTGAGGAAAATAATGAATTTAATCAGTTTTGGAATAAGGCTGTAACATAACAAAATGTGGAAAAAGTGAAGCGCTGTGAATACTTTCTGGATGCACTGTATCTCAACTAGAAAATACCAACAGCTGAAGAAACACTGCCCACCGTACACTCTGAAGCCCTAGACAGTTTAGCCTGGTTGATGCTGAAATGCTCAGGGAAGTGGTAACACTGAAGTCTTCCACATGCACCCATGACCCAATCCCAACCTCCTTTTTAAAAAAAATAGTTTTTAATTCAGTGTCTGAGGAGGTTCTTACAATTTCTAATCACTCAATGTAACAAGGCGGGTTCCCCACAGCATTCAGGACTGCACTTGTGAAGCCTCTCTTTTAAAATTAAGTACCCTTGATCCCTCTATACCCAGTAATTACAGACCAATCTTCCATTTTTAAGTACAATTTTAGAAAAACTTGTGTATATTAAGTTCATCAATTTTATTAATTCAAATATGTTGGAAATGTTTCATTCTGGTTTTTGAGCTAATCATAGCACTGAGACAGCCCTAGTCAAGGTAGTCAATGACATCTTGGTGTGGTCTTTGACTCCAACCTAAACTTTAAAGCTTGGGGTTTATCACCAAATCAGCCTTTTTATCACCTTTAAAAATATCACAAAAGTGCAACCATTTCTCTCTCTGAGCGACACAGAGAAACTAATGCACACTTTTATATCTAGCAGGCTGGACTACTGTAATGCTCTCCTGTCTGGTCTACCCAAAAACGTATAAATCAGCTACAGCTGATTCAGAACTCTGCGGCCCGAGTGCTGACCAAGACCAGAAGGAGAGAACACATTACACCTGTTTTTAAAGTCCTTACATTGGTTGCCTGTTATTTTCCGTATTGATTTTTTTAAAATTCTTTTACTTGTTTTTAAAGCACTTCACAGACACATATCTGTCTCACATGCTTACAGCATACAAACCAGTACGGCCCCCTCAGGTCCTCAGGAAGTTTTTAAACAAAAACTGAAAACCTACCTCTTCAGCCAGGCTTTTGATTAAGACTGGTGCGTAGACATTATTTACTTCATTTTATTATGATTATTTTATTAATTATTGTATTTATTTATTTTTTATAGTTATTTTTTTGCTGGCTTTTTAAATAATTTATCCAATTCTTAGTCTAGTTTTTATCTAACTCTATTTTACTATTATAGCTTTTAATCCCTTTCTCATTGTAATAATTTTTATCTTTGTTCTGTCTTTTAATCTGTTTTATTTCACTCTATTACGGTTAAAACTGCTGTCTTATCATGTTGTCAGTCATATGTGAAGCACTTTGAACTGCACTAACCTGTATGAAGGGAGCTATACAAATAAAGTTTGATTGATATTAAACACTGTTCCCATTGTCATGGACAAAAACATATGGAGCAACGTATTTACTATTACTGTTACCAAGACAACAGCTCAGTGCTTAGCTGTTAATAACTGATATTTGTAACATATGTGATTAGCATTGTGCTGCCTCTCTTTGATGTCCTACAGTCTAACTGGAGAGAAATCCTACAGAGGCGTGTCCTACATTTTTCATTTTAGGGTGCCAAGAACCATGGTGTGGTGATGCCTGATGCCAACAAAGAGAACACCATCAACCAGCTGGTGGGAGCTGCCTTCGGAGCAGCTGGCCAGCGCTGTATGGCTCTCTCCACTGCTATTTTTGTAGGGGACTCTCGTGAGTGGCTCCCAGAGCTGGTGGAGCGCTCCAAGTCACTGCGCGTAAACGCAGGTAACTTCATTGGTAACTGTATCAACACAAATTTGCTAAGCATTTCAAATAGTATTTGTTCTTATGCATTTTACTATAAAGTGTTGCAGCATGATACTGCCTTTCATAAAGGAACATCTTACACGTGTGTGTGTGTGTGTGTGTGTGTGTGTGTGTGTGTGTGTGTGTTCTTAAGGCGATCAGCCTGGGGCAGATGTGGGTCCCCTGATCTCTCCTGAAGCCAAGGCCAGGGTGGAGTCTTTGATCCAGAGTGGGGTGGATGAAGGTGCCAAGCTGCTGCTGGATGGGAGAAATGCCAACGTCAAAGGATATGAAAATGGAAACTTTGTAGGACCCACCATCCTGGGAAATGTTACGGTGAGATTTGGCTGAGACACAGGGTTCAACATGGCTGCCTTTTTGTTCAATCACTAAAAAGTCTAATATAATAAAATACATGCACAGTTTACTTGCAGAACTTCATTTCCCAGTGTGACATTTTGTAAGAAAAATAAAATAAAGTTAAGTTTGCTTTTTTTAACAGGAGACTCTGAAAAATTTACTTAAAATTGCAACATTTGTAGCAGGAACACGCTGGGGTAGTTATTCCCGACAACATTTAAAAAACCCCACAAGAACTTTTAATCAATTCATTATGTTTGATGAAGCTTGTTGTTTTAAATCATATTTCAGCATTCTTTCTTCCCACATCTTCTTGAATGTGCATAACTGTTAGTCTTAATATTGTGTATATATAATATCTGCTGAGCACCTGTTAGACCAGTTCTACAGCTCTCCTATATCCCGAGGAGATGGAGGTAATTTCCCAGGTTAAGTAAGCTGATAAAATGCTTTTAATCCTGAACCCAGAAGTCGGACCACTCTATGAAGGATGGGAATTTGAGATGGGATTTTTCTGCCCACACAACTTGGCTGTCACAGTACAGACTTATAAAACCATCACCTAATAATGTGTAGCTTTCTCAGTGACATTTTCCCCCAGTCATCATGGTTTGCTGTTATGAGTGTCAGACATGGTACATATTAAAATAGAAAGTAGCTTTAAGTGTTACTAAATGCATTTTAAGCCCTTTTTCCAAGTCTTCTCCATGTATTGATATAACATCATACACTTTGAACATGCTGGGTCTGTATGTACTGTTAATAATGCCTCGTAGAGTTTTAGATGTTAAATGCTGGAGGAAACTCTTGTGTGATCATTCTGCTGTTCTTTCCAGCCGGACATGAAGTGTTACAGAGAGGAGATCTTTGGACCAGTACTTGTCGTCCTGGAGGCCGACAGTCTTGACGAAGCGATTTCTTTAATCAACAGCAACCCCTACGGCAACGGCACTGCCATCTTCACCACCAATGGAGCCACAGCGCGCAAATACACACATGAGGTGGACGTTGGCCAGGTGAGTGACGCTTTTACAAAAGCTGAATAAATGGACACTGGAGATATGTTTTCAAATTGACTGTCAGGATCCAAACTGGTCACCTTTTTTGTGTTATTTAGGTCCTCAGCGAGTCTCACACAGGTGACTCTCTGAGGGAGAGTAAACAGTTTTGTGTGGGAGGCGTTCTGTTTCGAAAAGAGGAAACAGACATGGTTCGTGTGAAGTGGGAATATTTATTGGAGTGACTTGATGGCTCAAAGGAATAATAATAATAATGCTATAAAGTGTTCATGAAAGTAAAACACCTAATGCTGATTTTTCTCTCCTACATTTAACAGTTCATCTTTTTAAACCCAAGCTTCACATTTAAAATATTTTTTAGTGGCATTAAAGGTCCACAATTTTTAAAGTCTATCTTAAAACAATACGCGCAAATGTACATTGAAGGCATGTTAGGAAGGTTTTTTTTTAATGGCCAATGTGAACAGGAGGAATGATTACAGCAAGCAAAAATGTTTGAAGACAGATTCATATTTTTTCAAATCTATCCTTTAACTTCAGACAGTTTTTTTTTGATGAATTCTCATTTGTTAAAAAAAAAAAAAATTATGAGCTACACAATAATCAGGTATCAGTACACTGTCTAACTGAAATTGACATTTTTGGGAAGGTTATGCCAACCAAATGAAACAAATTATACTCAGAACCCTGGTGTATTTGTACCCCTGCAGTAGTTCTGTATGATTTCTTATTAATGTGTGTATGCATTTGTACAGATTGGCGTGAACGTGCCCATTCCCGTCCCCCTCCCCATGTTCTCCTTCACTGGCTCCAGAGGCTCATTCAGAGGAGACACCAACTTCTATGGCAAGCAGGTACCTAACAAAAGCAGTTTGTCATGTGTACTATACTTTGTATCAAAATAAAAACTTGCACATGTACTGGGTAGCTGACAAAGCAGTTGTCTCTTTACCACCAGGGCATCCAGTTCTACACTCAGATCAAGACTGTGACATCGCAATGGAAGGCTGAGGATGCCACTGTGACAAGCCCGGCTGTTACCATGCCAACCATGGGACGCTAAGCTAAATTGATAGCACATCCAGCATAACTTTCAGTGACTTCTCATATGCCTTAAGAAGAAGCCCAAGGAGGGAATTGGGGGGAAAAGGTTACATGTCCTTTTTACTGTTGAGAAATATTCACATTGAGACGGTGTAGTCTACGATAATTCACATTGAGGGTTATTACTTGGTAATGGTTTGAACTTTGAACATCCTAGACAATGTTGTTGCACAAAAACGCACAAATGCAAAGCACACCTGGTAAGTACGGGGGAGATGAACTGGCCCGATGAAATGAATGGTGCTGTGAGTCTCCTTCATGGGTTTGTTGTATTTTGAGCCTGTTTCCTCCTGTTCATGTCCTGTTCTGACCGAGTGGACTATGATTTAATCATGGTCGGTCATTTTCATGATCCGCTGGTATCACATTTCTTAAAACCTACAGTAGAAATCAAAAGGATCAGGGATTCTGCCTTTGAAGCATTGACAGCAAATGTCTTCCACCAGTATCCTCTGGTTCTTTAGCTTGTTCTGTTTCAGAGCATTTTGTAGATACTTGAATAGTAGATATAAATAGAGCAAATACTACATTAGAACAAGGACACACCCATTCTCTTACTCCGTTAAAACTGAAATAATTGTTGCTGAGTTCTTGTCTGTATATCCTATGGTCATACTGTCCCGTGTTGGGATTAATGTGTGTCAGATAGAGGTTCACGGTTTTGTACTGTATTGTCAGTAATACCTTTTTGTGGTCATGAATATTATAGAGGTTAAATTGCAGTGTTTTACATGGCATGGACTTGACATCTGATATTCTTTATAAACCATTGTGATGAAATTCCTGGGATGAAACTGTTGGTAGTTGTGCTGCAGTTACAGTTTGTGCTAGACATCTTTTCATCTGAAGTATTTGAGCTATTTCAAATTTATCCCTTTGACTTCTCTTAGGTCTTGTGGCTGAAGATTAAGAGATGATAAGAAGGCTATTTGAGTCTGTAGTTCACTGTTTGAATAAAGACTAATTTGATTCCCGTTGAAATGGTCCACTGGTTCTGTTGTAATTTTATTTATTGTTCATTACACATAAAGGCCGTGTATTTGTATGCTGCAGCAAAGAAGGTGCAGATCTAAACTATGTCTAATGAACTCTACAGATGAAAAGTAGGTGGTGATGTTTTAACTTGAGTTATTCTGATTCAGCAATGCACAACCTATAATTTTGCTGCAGAAAACATCCCACTGTTTTGACTGCCTGTGAAATGTAAACATCAGAAATAATGCTCCTGCTGGCAGAAAATAAACCACTGACGGGGTTTCCCATTGATAGAACAGGCATTATATTGTTCTTTGTGGGCTTTCTGTTTTGTACTGTTTTATTCTGACGTTCATTGGTGCGCCCTGCACGAGACCGAAAACAACTTCCATCACACGCGGGTGACGTCACGAGGAGTCAGCTCCGGGAAGAGTGCAGTGCAGCTAGTCGGACATCATGGTGAGGTCGGACTGTGTTTAGTGTCCAGAAAACACTCCAATAAGTTAGCTACATATTCTTTACTGTGTGTTTTTGGAGTTTTGTCTCTGTCACTTTTAGCTTCTCCGAGGAACCCGCTGTAACGTGCGGCAGTTAGCTTGCTATATTAGCTTGTTCACAAACTTTACCGCCTAGCTTTCTCTAACGTAGCATTCACGCTAGCTAACGTTATCATGGTTGACTGAGAATTAGCGTTACTGAGAACCTAAGCCACGTCAATAAACTTAACGCTAGTTAGCTGTTGTGAATTTTATTGCACTGACACTAAAACTAACGTTAGCTGTCTCTGGTATAAGTTAGTCGAATAACGTTACTGTAATGCTGCGCGTTATCAAACCTGTGAATTGAATTTTAGACTAACTACATGTTAGCCTGTTCTTTTACAGAGCATTTCTATCTATTGAATTTACATCCAGCCAGAGGACATTGGGTGATAAAACATCCTGCTCCTGTTCACTGACTCCCCATTAGTTCAAATGCATCACTGATGGTGGATTATAAACTTTATGGACACTGTGGCAGTAGACTTTTATGAAAAAATATTCTGGTTCATTTCTGTTAATGCTACAATAAAAGTACGTTTATTTAAGTTATAAAATTACCATTGTCCAAGTGAGGCAGCCCCAAAAGGCTCCAGCATGGTTTCAGCAAGCACTGCTCCCCCCCAAATTTAATGATTTTTTTTTTTTTTTTTTTTACATTACAAATATAATTAACTCTATATAACTTTTTAAAAACAAAGCTTCATGAAACTCCTAACTTCCAGTGCTGTGTATGCACAGCGATGATCACAAAAAACTCCAGTCCAGAGTTGGGTTTTTTTGTTTCCAGTATAAATTCCACTCAAGACAGTATTGTTTGCATGGTGTGGTGATAATGATATTTAACCATGCAGCAGTGAGAACATTATTTTAAATCAGACTAGTTCTACAATGTGACTTTGAGAATGCAGAGTCTCAGTTGTATGTGTCTCTTGCCTTCAGTCATCAGTGGAAATTAAGCTATTTCAGAACTGCAAGCACATTTTCTAAAAATGTTGCAAAAATTGAACAGGATTATAAGGCAAGTTGAGTGAATCAAGGTTTTTTCTTCTTTGTTGGCTGACAGTTCCTTCTTATGCTCTGCCTCAGAGCATACTGTCCACTCTGGAGCCCCAGATCTACTTTACATTGATACAAGTCACTTGAGACATCAGTGAAACGATAGTCTCATAAGTATGTACTGCCAGACTTGTGAAGATTTTTTTTTTTAATACATGCTCTTCTCACGTACTGAGAGGTGAGGCATGTGACACCTCACATGATGAGATGGCAAGTTCATGATTGCACTGAATCTCCCAAAACATTTGCCTGGTGTATTTGCATATTTTCTAGCAGGACATAGCTTCAAATGAGCAAACATCCAGGCCACAGATGAAAATGATCTCATGCTTTACTTTAAAGTCACACAGAGGAGCATACACACTTTGCAGTAGGCAAATAAAACCTTGAGGAATTCATCTATAGTCATAACTCTTCTTTATAGATACCACTTATCTTCTGAAACATTTCAGTGATAAATAAATAATAAAGGGACAAGAGCTAGGGCCCCAGTTGTTAGACAGTCCTTCCATAACAGTCAGGTGTCCAGTTGTAGCATTTCTATTCATTTTTGTAACTTGCCCCAGACAAAATTTCTCAAGCAAAAATGTCATCAGTCTCTTCATTTTCTATGTAAGCAGGGTGACAGTGTCTCAGCAGGGGTTTCCCACACAGCAGTGCCTCACTGAGGCTTTTAAGACATCATAATTCCTCACATTTGATATGAGTTTTGTAGAGAGATGTTGAGACATGCTTGAGTTGCCTCGTATTGATCAAACATCAAGATCAAAGGATTAAAGTTCACCAATTTAAGTTAAATTGTGATGCTTGTCTGCAGGAGTTGACTCAGCAGGTAGAGAGGCTGATTTTGGGATATGTCTCTGTGATTGGTTGGAAAGTCTTATGGGGTGTGGTCAAACATCTTGGTGTAAATAACCCTATTGCTTCTTACTCCTCTGTTGCGTGTCATGTTATAATTTAACATCTCCCAATACTAGTCCATCACTTAGAGCTGCTTTTTTGAGCAGTTCAAAACAGTATAATAGATTAATAGCGTTACAGTGCTGTAACAAGAACACCTGTTGTTTTTCTGTGGATTCTCCAGAGTGAAGATGAAGCTCACCGTGCCACTTCCACTCCTGCTCCTGCTCGCTGTCGCAGGGCTGAGCCGAGCCCAGGTCAAGACCTCTCTCCTGGATTTGACCAACAGCATCGGGAGCGTCCTTCCCAGCCTCAGCCGACCAGCAAACCACAGCCGCATCTTCTATGCAGTGATGTTTGATGCAGGGAGCACAGGGACACGCATCCATGTCTACACCTTCATCCAGAGTGACTCAGGTAGTACTCTGACCTGCTTCCTTCTGCTCTTTTACTCATGATATCAGCATCCAGGGTGAGAGGCAGGTTAAATCATATATCTATTTACTGCAGCAAAGGTGAATGAAATGTATTTACACGGCCTGTGAAATACTTCAAAAGATCAATTGATTTACAATGTAAACAGCAGAGTAACAAGCTGTTTTGCAGTCTCTATTCCTTCCCTCTATCCTCACAGCCTCTCACTTCCTTAAACCTGTACATTTTCACTTAGGGTATACTTGACTTTTTAAGCAATAATCCTATTTTGTCAGACTCAAGTCAACATGTCTCATCTTGAATAAGGGGATATATTTTGCATATGTATGCTAAGCAGATTTATGCCTCTTAATGCTTTTAATAGCTGCTGCATATTTGATGTGGGTGGATCTTGTATCTTTTAGCGGAGCTGCCTGGTTTGGACAATGAGATGTTCCATTCCATAAAGCCTGGTTTGTCAGCATATGCTGACTCCCCTGAAATGGTGAGTTCATTGTCAAATCTAATCAATTATATTGAGCCAAAGGAAAAGGTCCGCTGGCTCTACACTGTATTCATAAACACTGCCAATAGCCTTCCTCTGCGGGGAATCATATTGCTAATGAAAGTAAGTAGGAAGTGAGAAAAGCAAAATGACAAACACGTGAAGATTGAAGAAGCAGCCCGATATGTAACACTTCAAGTGTTTTCCCAACTCTAACCAATCACCCTGTTGTCAAAAGACAGCTCTGAGCATTGTCTCTGTTTTTAAAGGCTGGACACACAGTGAGGATGTTGTTGAAGGTGGCCAAGAAGACTGTGCCTCGTCTGGAGTGGAAGAGAACTCCAGTGGTCCTCAGAGCCACAGCTGGACTTCGGTTGCTGGCCGCAGAGAAAGCCCATGCTCTTCTGGAGCAGGTAAACGAATCCAAATGTACTGAGACATGACATACCATTGAGATCTCTGAGGTACTGTTTACACAATACAAAGATTCTGTAAAGTAGAATGCAGTTCTTTATCATAGGGGGAGTTGATAGGCGCTACATTGTCTGACACTTTCAAGGGAAAGTGCAACCTCTTATCCAGGGAAAGAACACGCAGAAAAGGAAAGAACATCAGTACTATGGCAGGTGGTACAGAGACAAGAGGAAAAGTATTGTTATCAGAGTGGTGTGAGCTTAGTGTGGAAAGCTCTTGTGGAGGGGATAAGATAGTAATGGATGGCCCTGGGGCACCTTGGAAGATAAGTGATACTTTATTAATCCCCCTGAGGGATATAATTAATCCCTTCAAGCGGGGGGGCACCTCTGGATGAGCTACCATTACAGTAGATAACATTAAGGCCATTTTTCTGCTGCTTTCTTTGGCTCCCTCATGCTCTCATTCTGCCTCTCTCTCCCTCATTCTGCCTCTCCTCCCTCTCTACTTCTTCCTCCAAAGGTTCAACGTGTGTTTGACGAATCTCCTTTCTTGGTCCCAGACAACAGCGTCAGCATAATGAACGGCACAAATGAAGGTAACGTCTGCTCACCCTCTGCCCTGACAAGCAACACATTCGTCAGTTATCGCAGCCACTCATGTTCTCTCTGCAGTACTTTGTAGGTGGCATCAGTGATCCTTCTGCCCTACTTTTAGTGTGCCATGTAATTTCTATCTACAAGGAATCTTTGTTTACTGCAGACATTTAACTAAATTGCAGTAGATTATTGATGTCTTTTTTGATGACTCTTAAGAAAATGACATTGCCCTTTAGCTCAAAGTTGTTGTGACCTTAAAAGGCTGTAATTATGTGGTGAAAATTTGTTATTGTCTGTTGTGCCACAGTGTAATTGATTTGTCAGCATTTCCACTTTGTTTTTAAAATTATGGCTCTTACTCGCATGTTCGCACCTGCGTTTGTTTATGCCAACCATTGTAATTTCTGTGAAAATTTGTCGTCATCTTTTCTAAAATAAACTTGTGCGTTCCACCTGAAATAACTGTTTTCTGTTTCTTGGGTGCTAATCTCTTTAATGTAGGAATCCTGGCGTGGGTATCTGTGAACTTTCTGACAGGTGAGAGCTGTAAACACATGTCTGCAGCATAACACTGAATATTTTTTTTATTATTTTTTATTATTATATATCCAAATTTAACTTAGTGTCTAAAATTGTCATAGTGTCTTATTATACACCGTCGTTGGTTGCCTTTGTTGCCTAAAGCGGATAGCTCTGATCTTTATCAGGCTCAGTGTTGGGATTTTATTCTTTTTGGTCAGACATTCTGTCAAATAGGCCTTTTGAAGATAGCATCTAACATACAGTGGTGTGCAAAAGTGTTTGCCCCCTTCCTGATTTCTTATTTTTTTGCATGTTTGTCACACTTAAATGTTTCAGATCATCAAACAAATTTAAATATTAGTCAAAGATAACACAAGTAAACACAAAATGCAGTTTTTAAATGGAGGTTGTTATTATTAAGGGAAAACATGTTCTTTTTGCTCAGCAGACTCCAGACTTTGGAGTGGCCTAGTCAAAGTTCTGACCTGAATCCTATTGAGATGCTGTGACATGACCTTAAAAAAGGCAGTTCATGCTCGAAAACCCTCCAATGTGGCTGAATTACAACAATTCTGCAAAGATGAGTGGGCCAAAATTCCTCCACAGCGCTGTAAAAAGTTATCGCAAATGCTTGATTGCAGTTGTTGCTGCTAAGGGTGGCCCAACCAGTTATTAGGTTTAGGGGGCAATCACTTTTTCACACAGGGCCATGTAGGTTTGGATTTTGTTTTCCCTTAATAATAACAACCTTCATTTAAAAACTGCATTTTGTGTTTACTTGTGTTATCTTTGACTAATATTTAAATTTGTTTGATGATCTGAAACATTTAAGTGTGACAAACATGCAAAAAAAATAAGAAATCAGGAAGGGGGCAAACACTTTTGCACACCACTGTATAACTGATTAGCTCTTCTCTGTTGTGGCTGCTGGATTAAAGTTGGAAATGTTTTTAGGTCACCTGAATGCACAAACCAAGAAGACAGTGGGAATCTTGGATCTGGGAGGAGGATCCACGCAGATAACTTTCCTGCCAAAACTGAGGGTCAGTTGTCTGCATGTTTAGAGATTTCTGCGCAACTTAAACTCTTTAGCGATTAGTAACCCACTGTGTCCTTCATATTCCACTGTAGAAGACCATTGAAAGCGTTCCTGTTGCTGATTACGTTGCCAGATTTGACATCTTCAACTCAACATTTGAATTGTACACTCACAGGTAACAGAGTCGATAATTAATACATGTTTCATAAAACAGTAATCCTGCATTTGAATTATCTGTGATTGCATCAAATCAATTCCTGATTCAATCTCAATTCAAGGTTATTTCCATATATTTTGTAATTTTTTAATAGGCCTCCAGTATCGACTAGTTATGTTACAAATCCCACAGACTTGCAACTTTTTAACTTTGCTCAGATCTGTTTTTAATTCGGAAAACTTGTATTATTTGTTTAGTCATTCGGATGTGAATAATAGACAGACCATTTATTTGGCCTATTTTCAGAATGACTTGTTACATAAACAGTCTGTTCCTGGTCGGTTGTGTAACGGTATAACAATCCTTTGACTTCATCCAGTTACCTTGGAAATGGGCTGATGGCAGCACGACTGGCCACACTGGGCGCTTTGGGTGCAGAAGGTACTGTGCAGTACATGAGGAAAAGGTAGTCTGTTGCCATTAGCTGTGGGTCAGTGTTGTTCATTGTGAGTGTCTCTGCAGAATACTGAGACACAACAGTGAGTCAGTTTTCCAAGTGCCCTCTCCCTTTTTTCCCTTTCCTGCCTATTTCTCCAAATACTGAGTAAAGGAGGTAACGAGAGATAGATGTTTTTTGTGGGATGTACTTCAAGTCTTCCTTTCCCATGAACAATTCAAGTGATACCATGAGATGAATCACTGAAGGGCTTCAGTGAAAATTGTGTTAGTGACTATCCTGAGTTCTTGAGTCAGTCTCAGACCATGGTGACCAGGTGTGAAGCCGCTGAGCCAGTTAGAAGATGAAACGAGTCACGTCTGTGCTCTCACAGGGCTGGAGTGGCGGGTTTTTAAAAGTTCCTGCTTGCCAAAGAAGTTCAGGGATGAATGGAGCTTTGGAGGGCAGACCTATCAAGTGAGCGGGGACCCAGATGGTAAGATCCTGTTTAATTGAAGTATAATCAGTCTGTTGAGTAGTGTAAATCCAAAGCTATTGTATGTGTGAATGAACATTTTTAAACATCCCTTTCAATTTCATTGTGATGGGGTTTAACCTAAGGTTTTGGCAGACTACAAACGTCCAGAGTAAATCAGTGTATGTGACATACAAAACTGAAACTTTTGTTACGGCAACCCAAACATCTGCAGTTATGTTTCCAAAGGCCATTAAAATGGACTTAGTTGAATTACGCATAATTTCATAATGTTGTAATTCACACTGCTGTCTCTGTTTCTTCTCCAGGTTATGCAGGATACAAGCTTTGTTATCAGGAAGTACTTAAGGTGGTAAAGGGGATTATTCATCAGCCATATGAGCTTGAAGACAGCAATGTTTTCTATGCATTCTCCTATTACTTTGACAGAGCGGTGGATGCAGGCCTTATCGGTTAGTGCACACACCCTCTGTACACACTTGCATAATTATACAGACCCAGCAGAATGTTATTACCCATTCCAATGCTAGACAGAGGCAGAAAAATGTGAGTCATCTACACCCGTCTCAGTGGATTTGATGAGCTATAGGTGTGTAGTTATTAGAGAAATTGCTATCCTCTGCCAGTCCAAGCAGAAAGGGCACAAGCTCTGTTATTAGTATTATGAAAATGTGCATGTAGATCTGCTCACTTAATGAATGGTATAGCATTTTAAATGTGAGGAAGATGACCACAATTCCGCCCTGTTGCAGATGGGGTCCAAGGAGGGATGCTGGAGGTCAGAGACTTCAAGAAGAGAGCTAAAGAGGGTGAGATGGGCAAAGCAATGCATCGTTACTATGACAGACGTGCAGCTCCCTGTACTGGAGACACAGTGTGCGTCTCAATAGTCTGGATTTGTGTCCTCGCTGCTATCTGAAATCCTGCCCTGATCCTCTCAGCAGAATACAGATGACTGATTATCCAACCTAACAGACATGATTCCCCTTTTGTCTGCTCAGTGTGCAATAAGATGACCAAGTACCCACCCATCAGTTCTTTCCTGTGTATGGACATGACCTACATCACTTGTCTGCTCAAGGATGGGTTCGGCTTCAAGGAGAGCACTGTGCTGCAGGTGAGGCAGTATTACACAACACAATCAATAGGATTTATGGCATTGCTTATAAGGACACAACAGAAGGAATAAAGAGGAAGGAACCTTTTTTTTTTTTACATGATAAAATAGCTCAGACAGAGGTAGATGAATCATAAGCTATTAACTCGCATTAAAAGACAAGCATGGTTACGTTTAAAATAGCCTCTATTTAGCATTTGTTGTACCATTTTAATAGACCCTAGATAAGGAGACCATGACTCATCAGTAATGGGAAAGATGGCTATTTCTGTCACCCCTGACATTTGTAAAAAATAATACAAATAATAATAAAAAAAATGTAATTTTTAAAATAGTACATAATCACCTAAAAGAAGTCCCGGACCTCATTAAAAAATAGCCAGTCATGCTCACTGACATAAAGTGAATATAAAAAGTAAATTCTACACAAAAACTGTTACTTATTTTTATTTCAATAAATACAAAAGGCATTTGAGTGATTTGGTGTTGGGTTTTCTCCCCTCCTAGTTGACCAAGAAAGTGTACAACGTGGAGGCAAGCTGGGCTTTGGGCGCCATGTTGGACCACTTCCACAACCTGAAGATCCACTGAGGAGAAAGGAGGAACAAATACTGCTGATTTAGGTGGTGCTCAATAACAAACATTTAATGTGCACTACCCTTATCTCACGGTCCCAGACATCTGCACTTTGTTTCATAAGGGCAGAACTAACCTCTTGAGTAATTCTTAATTTAAAAACAAAAAGTAATTATTCAAGTGTTAATATATTGGGTTGTAAATGAGCAATGTGTTGCCTTACTCAGAACAAGTGAAGCACTGGAGGTTGACATTTGAGTGAAAGATGTTACCAACAACACACTCCATTAATGCAGCTTTGGGCATTACTGGATACATAATTTGTTTGAAATAGATGTTTTTTTGTTGTTGTTTTACTCTTGTTAGGCTGGTTGTGCTGTGCAAGACCAGTGTTTACATGCGGCAATGTAATATACTGTGCTTTAGCAGTTTTTAATATCAGGTGTTTTGTAATTAGTAATAAGGATAATGGGGTATTCACGTGTCTGGTACATTTAAATTTGACAGTCAATCATATCAGCCATTGAAGTTTTAAAAATAAGTGGGACTCATTTTCTATTAGAGAATATCATCACTGCATTTCAACCTCAGACTTCTGTTTACAATGATAATGCACATAACAATGCATGGTCATTATATTTTCATAAACCTTTAAACCCGTCTCAGCATTTCTTTGGGAGTATTTGTTTTCAAAAACTTGAGGAAAAAAGGTTGTTTACAAACTTTGCCATTTGACACTTGTCAAAATAAAACCATCATCGGTCACTAATTACAAATATCTACAGGGGTGAAAGTCAGTGATTAATCTATTTACAAATAGATGTCTACGGTATGTTATCCACTGTGACTGTCAGTCTAGTGCTGCAGTGTGACATTTTTCATGATGGCAGACTACAGCAGCGCCACCACATCTTCTCCATATGCATGGCTTTCGGTCGTCATGGTCACCAGCTCATGTGGCTGAGAGAGAACTACGACTGAGTCTGCAGAGCCTGGAGGGAGGGACACAAAGACAAGTTCAAAGAGAAACTACCTGGTAACATTAATGCAGTCTAATGGTGAGACACATGTCAATCTGTATATACCTACAGTAAGGGCCAGCTACAGTCATTAAGAGATTAAACACAAACTCCACTATACATTTGTCTTTTGGTTTTAATGCTGACAGGCCAATTTAGGAAAAACTCAAAGACATGCAAAGATACCCATGAAATACTGAGCCTAAAAAAGGTATTCAGAAGCTGGTTGGCAAGGTTTTTAGGAGAGATGAAAGATATTGCTTAACAGAGTGTCAAGATTTTTGTGACTTTTTCTTCTTGCCACATTACATTATTTTGTGTTTACAACTGATTCACCAGAAATCCAGACAGCAGCTATTCTAAATCACAATTACACAGCTGAGTTATATTAAGTAGAGCAAGCTACCAAAAAGCTGTGTTTCAGCTCTTGACAATCACCATATTAATATAATAAGAGTTTTCAAGGGAACATAAGCAAACAGTTACAGTACAAAGAGGCCTGAAAGCTGCTGCCTGAATTGTTGGTTCGTTGTTCAAAAACCTAAAAGGCAAACACAAGAAACCTGGACTGTCACAAGCAATGACTGAAAAACACTTAACAGGACATTAGCAACACCACGAGTTGACTCAGCACCTCTGAGATTAACAGAACATTGTGAGCTTCACTAAATTATTTTTTGCTATTGTATTGCAAGATGTTTTGTTATTTTGTCCACACTGCATGTATTGTGTTTTCCCTGCCATACGTGTGCAAACACCTACCTGGTGATCTCAGCATGGCATGGTGGAGATTCAGGGGCTCCACAGTTGTTGTCATGGTGACCATACCGTCTCCATTTTCGCCGTCTGCCTCCAGCAGGCTGCTCTGTGTCAGAGCCTCTCCTGTCAGTCGCAAACACACAACAAACATTAGGTTTTCCCCCCGCCCCTCCTCAAGAAGTATGAAAGTGAGAGCGACGCACACTTTAATCAACGATCTTCATAAGACTTACAGACAACAACTTAATGTAAGTCTGACAAATCAATGTTCAAAACTGAAATTGCTCATTATTACTAACTTTCTAAGTTACCTTTTGACACTTGTGTGAAAATTGATTTTTTTGGGTTGTTTTTAGGACTGTAGTTATTCCAACACAGTCAATTTAATAATTCATCCGGTAGAAATAACACAGAAACTACCCCTCTGTTGTGAAGCTGCATCTGCCTTTGCTCTGCTTTTACAAAAGACCAGCCTCTTTGGGGAGGCTGACCCGAATAAATCTGCTGTTTATAATTAGAGCTTTGGCAGCGTTTCCTCTATGGTGATTCAGCAGCAGTGCTTCCCACTGCTACAGAAATGTGACAAGGAGGCAAATGATCTGTCTCCTCTCATTTTTTCTAGCAAAAAAAAAAAAAAACACAAAACAAATTTAAGCTGAATTTTTACAATTAGACAATATGTTGGATTGTAAAGAGCTCATTGAGAGACGCTTTTAATCTGAAGAGGTACTGAAACTGCTATTAAGAACAGAGGCAGGAGTGAACTCGGGTAAATTTCCCACAGCTGCTCTGAGAGATTTACTCAAGTGTCCACTCATTTATCTCAGTAATTTGTAAGGTGATGGCAAAAAGACATTTGAGTAAGGCAAGGGAAGCTTGAAGACATGAATTTGAGTTACGCTGACATTTTTACTTGATTACATACTTTTCAGACGAATCTGACCCCATCACAACAGGCCTATTTCTGCGGTGGAGTTGTGCTGTCTCTGCTTTTTCAGATATATGTGCAGTCTAAAACAATTCAGCTTCTGGCCCTGAAGAATTAAAATTTGAATGATACATTTTTAAGTGCTAAAAGTCATTCATTATTCAAGAAATGTTCCTAAATGTAACTTAAACCAACACCATCTCTATGCACATTTTTAAATGTACGGGCTGCTTGGAGCTACATAATCGAAGGATTAGCATAACCACCTACTGCACTGTGTGTGTGTGTGAGAGAGAGAAAGATATTGCGAGTGAGAAAGACCTGTTTCTCTGCTTTCACCACTGAGCCCCTCCTCTCCGTGCCTCTTCCTCATGTGGACGTTTCTGCTGCCGGACTGAGAGAATGTCTTCCCACAGATCCCACAGTGATGAGGCTTCTCACCTGGGAAACGCCGACAAACACAAAGAGATGTACTATCCTGTGATCCCGTCTGAATTGATAAAGGATGCAGCTCTTCAAGGCACATGATGATATGCCATTTCTGTAGCGCACTAATTACAAAGGGAGTGCTCAGCTGCACATCTGTAGACTCTGTCCCACTCACCAGAATGTACGAGCATGTGTTTTCGTAGACTGGAATACTCTGCAAAGGATCGCCCACAACCATCTGCTTCACACAGAAAAGGCTTCTCTCCTGGAAGCAGTCACCACACACACACACACACACACATTGTTGAACTCTACAATACAAACACTTAATGTAGTACACTCATTATTACAGAATATGTTGAAATTGATTTTAATGGCCCAGAACATTGGGGAAGTGTCAAATGCAACTTTTTTGTTCACCCATGGTGACAGCTGAACTATTGTGACGCACACAAACGTAAATATTTTTATATAATTTCATCCAACTAAGTGGATATTATAGCTCATAGAAAGCTGTTCTTCCAGACATATGGGCGAAATATAAACACTGTATAGTGTAGCTGGTCTGCTAACTGGTCCCTAGATAGAAGAAGCAGCCTGTGGAACAGGCCATCAAAGATCTTAATGTCACCCTAAATAAAATACGACAGTACTGTTACTCATTGCAGCAGTGAAATGGAGGCGCCAGAGCTGCTGACTCTTCACATCTCCAGCCTTGACTGCACCAAGGAAGCATTAAATGAGCAGTCAATTGGCCTGAGTCAGTTATTGCTTCCAGCATGTTTGGGCTTTTATACGCGGGTATCTACTGCTCCCCACCTGTGTGTATGCGTCTGTGGTTCTTCAAGTTTCCAGCAGTGGTGAACTTCTTGCCACAGTTCTTCTCCTTGCAGATGAAGGGCTTCTCACCGTTGTGAGTCCTCATGTGAACCTGCAGCCTCTGCAGCACGTAGAAACTCTTCCCGCAGCCCTCCGCGCCGCACCTGAACATTCGGTCGTTCCTGGGAGACGAGATAACCAAAGAAACAAGCCTCGGTGTCTCCTGTGCACACGATTCATTTGCAACAGCCCACCACATGGTCAGACAGGGCGACCACAAATAGATTTTCTACACGGATGTTAGGAGACCTCCTGCAGTTCAAGTACACACTTCTTGTCTCAAGTCTCAGCTGTGTTTTTCCTGTTTGGCTGCTCTGTCTGCCTCCACCACAAACAACCTGTGGAAAACACTGTGTGATCACTCTTCTGTACAGCTCTGATCCAACACATCTGTCTCCTACTTTATGATTGATGAACAGTAAAAAAAAAACAACACTAACTGTACCACTTATAGCAAAGTTCAAGTTCAGAAACTAGCTTGGAAAAGAAGGCAAGATGAACTATTTAATTAGTGTTTACTCTGATTTCTCCAGCATTATAAAATAAATGTGTTTGTCAGTGATATTATGAATATTGTTATAGATAATAAAAGGTTTCAAAATCTGATGAAATCTGTGAAAATTATTCAAATTGGTTTTCTTAATTTTTAGGACTTTTTAGACAGCATTCAATCTGGGCATAGCTGTTTGGATAAAATTTGTACGCACAGGCAACAGAGGCACTAAAGGGATACCTTGCATTTAAGCTTTTTGGTTTTACAGGTAATAATGGCGTGGAATTTTATATTAACAGCTAAGATTTGATTGCACATATGATATTTAAAAGCTACAGTGTGTAATTACTTGTATAAAAAGTTGGAAACTGTTAGCTTGCATTATTATTTTTCAATTTGGAAAATGTATCCACATTAGACAGGATTTGCACAGGGTTGAATATTGATGCTTTGGCAACGGCATCTTGTCGGGACCGCTGCCTGGATCCATTATCTTCCATTGCTGTGTGTGAAATGTGTTACCTGTGTGTTTTGAGGTGGTATTTGAGATGAGCCGGCCAGGTGAACGTCCTGCAGCAACCCTCAAATGAGCAGCGGAGGATCTGCTTGGAGAGGGGGCGGCTGGTCCGAGACGGCAGCTCTCGCTTATCCCCGTCCGCTGTCAAACCGTGTGTGTGGTCACCTAGGCAACCAGAAGAGGAAAGTGAGCGGGGTTGAGCGGAAAGGAGTGCCAGGTGGCCGGCCTTTGGAGCCTGGCTGTATAAAAGCTAATCATCGGGTACTGACTGAGACCTGCTGAACAACTGCAGCCAAAAGAAAACAACTAGATGCTGAATGCAATCACTCCCTTTTCACCTGCTCGGACTCCCCGCTCCGAATGCCTTAAAACGGGTCCAATTTTTCTTACAGCGTGCCAGCAGTAATGCACCTGTAACCGATACCCCACTGCTTAAGGAAACTTGTCTAACCTAATGCAAGTTAGTGGGGGGGGGGATTACAGTGGCTCAGATAGTCCCAAAATGAAACCAGTTACAGTCTGCTGCAGACATTTTATCTAACAATGTACTAAGTATTTCAAGTCCTTTCTTGACTGGTACACTAGCTCAGAATAAGACATTATATTTTTCAATGTGATACTATGTGTAAAACACTTCATTTTGGTCTTGGGAAAAAAAATCAAAACAGTAAAAGCACAGGTGTAACCAATAACATTAACGATGACTCCATTCCATTAAGTGTCCCAGTAAGCCAATACCAGAGCCCTGCAACTGGCTCACCTAAATGGAATGCAGCCATCATGAATGTACCTTTCCTGTCAAAAGGTCTGCCGTGAAAAGGGTCCATTGCCACTGCAAACGTTTTTATCATAGTTTATTTTGATAGCTGTTACCAAACATAGTGCCACCATAGTGTTTAGATAGCTGTGATTTCAGTCTACTGAGATTTGTGACCCGTCAAGAGTCCGTGACAGCTGAGGATCAACCAAATGAAAAAGACCAAAGAGTCGACCAAATATTGTCAGGCAGACCTATAGGTCTAAACGAACGCTTGTGCCATCACAGCTGTCAAACTTTTCCTATCTGTCTGAATACAGGGTCACAACTTTGATGGCAGCTCGCAGAATATTTTTTGGCAGGGAGCAGTTTCCAGGCAACCAATAAAAGTCTCCAGAACGTTGCTGGTCCAAAACAATAGTCCAGTACATAAGCCCAGTTAAAACGTCCAATAGTCGTTTTTACACTTCAGATTTTGTACGGATAAAACTAAACAAGATATAACATGTTTATAATTTGTGAGCTTTTGAGTTGCTGGTAGATGGATTTTGTTACTTTTGGACAGACCCAGGCTAGCTGTTTTCCCCATTTCCAGTCTTCGTGCTAAGCTAAGCTAACCGGCTGCTGGAGGTAGCTTCATATTTAGCACAAATATAGATATAGATCTTCTCATCTAACTTTCGGCAAGAAAGCTAATGAGCATATTTCCCAAAATGTCGAACTATTCAGAACCATCAGCTATTCTATTATCCTCCATTTAACATTTTCCTGATGGCTTGTTTACCTGATCACCTGTGTGTCCTCTCCCCTGTCTTGTCTTTCTGATCACTGCAGCCTCTCTCCCTCTCTGAAGCCTGCATTCACTATCTAATCTAAATGCACATTCAATCACCACAGACACAGCACAACAAATGATCAAATAATGTGGCATTTACAACTCCACTGGATATTTGCAGACTTGTAAATCCATGTAGACAAAGCTACAACTTCATTTTGATTTAGAGATGAACACAGTTTCAGTCAGTGCTGATTACACTACATTTTCATCTCATCATTGACCTCATTTCTCTTCTTTCTGTCTTTGATGCCTGCCATAAGTAGACCATATAAATGGGCTGCTTCCTGTACACAGGCTTAATTTCTTTTTATCTTCTTTGTTTTTTCTCATTTTAAAAAATAGTTTCTCATAAACAGCAACATACTGTAGTATTTCCTTATGAGGAGCCTTTTGAATTTAAGTTCCAGTGTAAAAGACCTCTAAAACCATTTCTGCCTGTGTTGATAAGAGAAAGTGACTTTACCGTTACTGACACTTGCAGCTCTGGCGTCCTGGCTGGCCTTGGCATCTCTCGCAAGCTGTGCCCGCGTGGCGGCAATCAGGCTGTCGTGTGCTAGCTCCTGTACCCGCAGATACCAGGGAGCACTGCCATCTATCCCATAGTCCCCTGATGAGACCCCCTCATCGTCATCTTCCCCGGCGCCATCTGCGGCAAAGATCAGGGACTCTGAGGAGGCTGTGATGCCTGAGAGGGAAGAAAAGGCGGGAGGAGAATTACTATGAAACAAGAAATTCAAGGCCAATGCAATATTCTGTAAGATCATCAATGGCCTGAGCCCCTCTAGGGCTGAATTCATTACTGTCCTCCCATAGCACTCAGCAATTTTGGGTTTAATGGCTTTATTCTGAAAGGCTGAGAGGATGCCGGCCAAAAGACACAGTGAAAAAGCACATAAACACGCTAAAAAAAATCCCTCTTTATTAAGGATTTGAATTTAACGTAACAATAGACAAAATGATTCCGTCTACTGAAAAGTCTTTTCTATCCTTCACATCACTCACTGGGTCACAGACAGAACATAGCACACTGCACAAAAGGTGTATGTCAAGGGACCAAAATTAATTTTTTGGCTCTCCTTCCAAGGGGCTGATGAACCAAGAGAATATGCCTGCCAAGGATCATTTCTTCCAGCCAAAATAATTCAGTTTTCTTGATGAAAATGTGTCACCCAATTTCTTTTTAGCGCTGTGTGCAGAATCAGGAGCCGTGCGAGACACAAAGTACAGACACAAGATCAGATTTAGAGTTTCAATGTAAAACTTCTCACTCTTTTAAAATGATGGTTGAAAGCCACCAGGAAGTGACTCCTCATACAGTAATAATGTTAGGTATCTGTTGCAACCAATTATTATTTTCATTATTGATTGATCTATTGATTATTTTTTCGATTAATTGTAACAAAATAGGGAAAATGCCAATCACTAGCTGTTTTTAGCACTAGTTTCTACTAACATAAGGCTATGTAACAATTAAGACAGGAGGAAAAGCTGTTTTGTTCGTCTTTTAAAGTTTAAATGCATAGACTTCTACCCGCTGCATGGTAGGTGTACATTTCAGGGTTTCTTTACCTTTCGCAAGGTTCAGTAGGACGTAGGAAGTGCTATCTGACTGTTGTAGGTCATGGAGGATGGGTGGGGGGCTGGGTGAGGCCCGTGGATGAGAGTGTGTTTGGACCACTAATGGGCTTCGCTCCGACACACCTCCGAATTCTGACAGGGAGGGTGAACGCTCAGGCTCATGGCTCAGGCCTCCATCTGAAGAGAAAACCAGTGTTTATTAGTTTTAGTCCTGAATAAAACACATTATATGCAAATTAATACCCCAAATAATCAAACTATGGTTTACACTGTTTGGCAGGTACAATACGTGCACAGATCAGTTTTATTTATATAGCGCCAATTCATAACAGACATTATCTCATTACACGTTTCCTATAGAGCAGGTCTAGACCGTACTCATCATATTATTTACATAGACCCAACAAATCCCACCATGAGCAAGCTCTTGGGGACAGTGGCAAGAAAAAACGTCCTTTTAAACGGGCAGAAACCTCGGACAGAACCAGACTCAATGGTGGGCGGCCATCCGCCGCTGCCGTGTTAGGTTTTGTGATTGTGACAGTGATTGCGTTAATGGCATGAGTGTATACTAGCAAACATGAACATACTCAATCCATTTTGAAAATGTAGATAACCTTTTCAATAACGTAATGAGTAAAAATTTGTTTTCAATATGTTTATAAGGCTTCAAGGATGCACACAATGCAATTTGGTAAGAAACACTGAATATAAACATATATGTGTTTGCTTACAAGAAACCTCCACAGGGAACCTTTAATATATTCATACATATCATATTTATGATTAGCTCTATCTGCACTGTAAAATGTGCACCTTTTTTTCAAAGTGGATTTACAAGGAATCCTACGCATGCATGCACGCACGCACGCGCACACACACACACACACTTAATAGGAGGAGGATCTGTCCATCCAAACAGAACAACTATGGATTCAGAAGTATCTTAAGCAAGTGATGTGCTTTTCTTAGGGCTAGCCTAATAACCCTATGGAGCTTGTCAGAGCTTATTTTAATATTACAGAGTTAAAAGCAATGCAGCATTGATCCAAATCTAAAAAAGGGGCATGACGATGTTGTGAAACAAGAACACTGTGAAAAACTGTATGCATGAATGAAAGTGCAAGTATTCAGATCTAGAGATTTTTAAAAACCTTTTCTTAACATTACAAAATGGGCATTTTTGAACATATTGACTATTTTGTCATGGATTACTGCATTTGAATTTTACAAATGTGGCACATGCATTGCATCACTTCATGCATTTTGGTGCAGAATTAGATTCAGATGCAAATCTCTGGATTGTGAAATTTTGCGAATAATTGACTATTCAACTTTAAACCTGCAATAACTGATATTTTTTAGCCACTTGGGGGCAGCACAAACAAGTTGTGAACACAAAATTGACACATTATCATGACTAAATCAATATGGTGAACCTGTTAGCAAACATTTGCTTATTTACTCATCCAGCAGTTATGGAGTAACATTAGCATTCATTTGGAGTCGTGTTTCAGGTCACCTGCCAAATGTAAGTCCAATATTCACTCTCTTTTAGCTCTGTTTTTGGTCTCTACCCTCTGCTCCTGAGGGAAATATCTGACTCTTCAGCTGCTAAATGCTCCACTATGTTCCCCAGCTAGTTGCTAACTTTGTCTGTCTGCCATTTGGTGCCGAGCAGGTAGTGTACCGTGCGTTTTTAGAGCTTTTTCGCTGAAAATAGCTGCCTGCTGCCGCCGAAAACGATGCTATGAAAGCGGTGAGAATTAACCAAAACAGTAAAGTTGTGGAACAGACAGCTAAACAATGAGCTGAAACTCACTATAAAGCTCCATAAAGAAGAGGTAATAATAATGATAATTCTCTGTAGGTTCATCACTACTAGCAACCCCTTTCACATTGTCTTCACAGTGTCATTGATACATAGTTATTACAAAAACATAAACACTTGTTATTTAGATATTGAAAAGATTCAAGAAGTGCATGGCAGAGATGTAGCGTTTCCTCACTACAGTCATTTTAAATGTGGAACTGTTCTGCTCTCTTACAGTTCAGGTTTTGCCAGTTTGTGGCTTTTTGTACATTTTAATTATGGCAAACGTGTACTGAAAGTACTTCAAAATGCAGCAAATAAAAATGCAACTGTTTAGGCCTTTTTCAATGATCAAATGATTTGCCACATTAGGGCTATGTTTTCTTCTTCAATTACACAGATACGAGTGATAAAGCAGAGATGATTGTCTTGGACTCCAATTTGTAAAATCATTTGTACCATGATACCACTACCATGAACAACATACTCTGAGGTACCCTGTGAATCCCAAACCTTTTTTGTTATGCTATGGTGACAGTGGAGGTGCAAAACATTTGTGGGATTCTTGTGCTACTACAGCTGTAAACTGTGTAGCCCACAACAAAGGAGATATTACTGAACGCTAAATATTAAATCACTAGTGGTATTGTGTGGCATGTAGTAACACTGAAAATGACACTAAAACACTGAAAGCTCTGCTAGCATTTGGCCTGTGGTGGGCAGGACAAGAGCAGTGAGCAGCTGCTGACCTGTGAGCTCCAGCGGGCTGCACAGTGAGCTCTCAGCTGGAGCCAGCAGAGGCAGGCAGGAGTGTTTGGGCTCGGAGTCCTCCAGACCCTGCACCAACGGGATGGACGCGTTCTGTACAAACTGCACCAGCAGCTGAGAGGAGAAAAGAGCCGCCGCATAGAAACAAGTACAGCGAGACAATCAGGATATGAAGCTCATGTCATGTTTAATGTAGTATTCCAAGTCACAACAAAGTCTTCTGCAACTGCAGTAAAGATGGATCATGAAAATGACAAGATTACCTCTGGTTTGGAGTCAAGCTCATCAGAAAGCATGGGTCACCCTGTGTGGAACCTGTAGAATAACAGGATAACGTTAACACTGATCCATCAAACGCACCCAGATTTGCTAGGATTGGCTCTAATCAAAACAATACTTACCTCTTGACCTAGTTAATGTGAGATTCTCTGTCGCTCATAAGCGTAGGGTGCAGGTCATCTTTGAGTCAAAACCATCACAAAATCTGCAGGACAAAACGTCAAAATATCAAGTAGCTATACGTCTCGGCTTTGCTAGTTGACAGCGAGTCGCTACAAGTTTGACATTTAAAGACCAAATAACAGGCCGGTCAAACAATGAAGCTAATTTTAGCCAAAGCTCGAGAGCACCGCGTCAGTATGAACTGTGTTGGGTAAAACAGACAGATGACAGACTGCGTTGTTAACTAAGCTAGCAGGGTTAGCAGTTCCCCAAACTAGCTACCGGGGCTACCAGACAGATGTTAGCTGCCCAGTGTCAAAGCCTGGCCGCTGACGATACACCGTGCATGTATTTGATGCTATTAAATCTTCAGTAAAATGAAAGTAATTAGCTTACCTTCTAATAGTTGTGTAACTGAGTTACGGCGTGAGAGTGGCTGGATAATTGTCCCAAAACAGAGTAGCAGGTTTGTTCTACGGCGTCTCTGATGGAACAATGTTACTTTGTTACATTTCCGCGTTTTCCGCACAGGGATCCTGTATCGTCGACGCCACCCAGTGGTCAAAACTGTAAACTACATTGTAAGGCTACATTGAGGCATCATTGCTTTTTGGTAAGTTAATAAATAAACAAACCCCCAGATACCTGAAAAATTTAAGCTGAATTGTTTGTTTGATTAGGAGGTGGCCAGGGGGGAAATCACCCATTCTCTTTTTGATGTAGTTTTAAAGTGCCCTTTTTTGGAAAACTTTATTTGAAGACCTTATTCTGACCGATTAGACCTTCAGGTTCAGGTGGAATTTGGGAGGAGCTATAGTGGGCATTATATGAGGTCACCAAACTCCATGTAGCAATAAGAATAGGTGCGCAACACACAATTCTCCTGTCCTGCATTAATATGACAGCTATATAGTGATCCACCAAATACCTTAATCTAAGGATTTACTGCAAATTAATTAACAAGATCCCTTAATTAATGCTTAACTGATGGCAGGGGCACTGGAGAGATCAAACGGTTAATCCTCGGTATGTTAACACATGCATACACTGTCTACTGCAGGTGTCAATAATTAGTAATCAAGATCTCAGTCATTTTGAATAAAATTAAGTCTCATATGATTTTGGGCTATTCACAGCAAGCATAGAGATAACCAAAAATTCTAAACAAAACCTCCCACAATATTTGACTGCAGAGGAATAAATGCATAATAAGCTTTATGGCTCCTGAAGTGTAATCCCACCGATTTCTATTTAACCACATGCTTTTTCTCAGTTTGCTAGTGTGATGAGAGAGGTGTGTGGAAAACTCCAAAAATAAACATTTCAGTGATCCTCTTTCTCGCCTCTCTCCAAGATTCAATACTTAGTGCTTCTCCTCCCCATGTAATCTAAAATGTTGTCTGAAGTGATTTTGGACAATCAAGACGCAGTACCATTCATTTGGAAGGATATCACTGTAACAACGAGGCGTATAACATCATACCAGACAAGAACATTTCCTTTGGAATGACATTTATTACACGAGCAATGAGTCTCTAACTCGAAATGTACAAAAAGAGCATGTTACATCAAACCCTTTCTTGATCTTAGTTTATTGATCTTTGATTGGTATAGCCGAAGTGTCATTATTTCCATGTCCTCAGTGGCAAGTCCCATGAGGATTTCAACAACTTTCTGCATTTACATTTTTAGAATAGAAAAAAAATGCCAGTAAGCCACACTACATTCAGCCATCATGTAGAGTCCATCATGTTTCCACCACAATTCCTTTGTTTCACTTAAAAAAAAACAACAACAAATATTTGGGCTAATGATCATTTTGTCCATCACTACTGTTGCTGCACTACTGAAACATTTTAATAAAACAATCACAATCCTTTTCACGAACATTTTTAGCATCTTTAAAATGAAAGAAGGTAGACTGAAACGCACAGAGGAAACAAAGCTGCCAACATTTAGATATAAAACTCAAAATCCAGTGTTATAAAATTACAAATGTGCTTCTGTACAAGCAAAACCGGTCTGAACTCTTTTTCAATTAACTTCTTGTTTTGAAAACAGGAAATTGCGGTCACATAATATGATCATGTCACGACAACGGCAATGACAATCCATGACACAGCATGTAGCATATGAAGCAGTGGCTTCAGAGTTATGGTTTGATACAGTTGAGTTAATAGTCAATCACATGGACAGGATCCAAGAAAGAGTAACCACAGCAGTGTGGATCCATGTAAGCAAAACCAAACTTTAGATTACAGTGACCTGATGGTAACCACCCTCTTATAAATAAATGTGTTATGGTAAAAGCTGACTGCAGCAAACAAGGAAATCTCTTTAAAAAGATGAACATGACCAGCATTGTTGTGCTATTTTCAGCCAAAACTTCATTGACCTTTTTGATATTTCAGTACCATCATTTATTCCACTGGCAGTGAACCAGTATCGGAACAGCAAGATCTAATTTCAGAAGGCGGCCATCAAACCATTTGGAAGATTGTTAGACTCTACAGTGACCCATTAAGAAACAACAATATCAACATTAATTCCAAGAATATAGCATCTGTCTGTCCATCTGATTCAGGAGGAATTGGTCTACAAAAGACTTCAAATGAATGATGTAATAATTATAGATATTTAAGGTTCAGGTAAATGTGTGAGATGTGTTGTTGGTCAAAGAAATAGTGGAAAGGAACATTTGCACTGGTAGGGTCTCAACTCTGAAGAATGTGTGACAGCTGTAAAAAGAGCTCAAACACACTGGCATTTGCTTTTGGCCAAGGCAAAAGACCAAAATAGTGCCAGCAGTCCTGCTGCTGTCCTGGCTCAAATGTCTTAATAAGGCCTTCATTAAGGACACGTGGTATTAAAACAAATTACTGATCTATTACAGTGACAATATCACAAATATTATAGCCATTTGAAAAGATTCATCTTTTCTTTTCCATTCATCAGGAATTATTTTGCAGTGAGCCAACTGTGGCTTTTAAAACCTTGATTTGAGAGCTAAAAAAGATTTACAGCTGAGGTCGTAAGGTTTACACACTTGTAAGAGATGCGTAGGTCACGGCATGTAGGAATTTCACTTATTTTTGACGTTTGGAAAATGTGTGTAATTAGCACACAAACACAAAAAACATCTTTAGGTTCCTTTATAAATTAATTGTGGGTCTTCTGAACAGCCTCTGGATTAAAAGCATGGTTAGTGTTTGTTACTGAATACTGATGGAAACTTATGTGTCAGCCAGTTTAACTTCACCCATTAGCTTGAATCACATTCATTATAATAGGAAGACACAAGGAGCTCAACTGAAGTTTGCTGCTGATGACATGGGCTCAGAAAAAGGGGTTTGTGGTAACTTATCTGGCCACAATAATCACAGCGATGTTTAGAGGGGAGATACTGAGCCAATCAACCCCCAAAAGATTGCACAATGCATCTGAGTCTGTTTTGCTGACAGTGGAACTAGTGCACTGCAGAAAAGAAGCTGGGTGGAGTAAGTAAGATGGCCTCAAACTATCAGCCAGAGGGCTGAATGTTAGACCCAGCGTGGTTTTCCAGTAGGAATATGACCCTAAACACATCAAATCTCTAAAATTTGAAACATGCTGATTAATTTACAGTGTTTATTGTTGATTGTATCATCTGCTACTGTGTCCTCTTCAGAGTGAAAATGCCCACTGACTCTGAGACAGTCTGTTTACAAAATAAACACTGAAAGTTAATCGGTGCGCTCCAGTCCCTTGATATGAAAGCTGAGATATAAAACGAAACAGACCTTATTTTCAGAACACCCACAATTCATTCACAAAAGAACCCAAACTTCTGAGTTTATGTGACAAAGACTTGCGTACATTTGGTCGCAGAATACATGACCCTCACAAGTGCACATGAACTTTTTAACTTAGCTGTATTTATGTTCTACTCCATATGGGATAAGCCTACAAAAGTAGACTGTAAATTATCCCTTACTTGAGATGTTCCTCATGAGCCATTTTAAGTTAACCGAAGCACAGCAAGTACATTATCATCACATCAAATATTATTATACAGTTAAAGACAAAGTGTTAAATACTTCCAATGTAAATGTTATGCATGGCTGTACTATAAGGAATAGTATGTTTGTTTTTTTTTTATAAGGAATAGTATGTATACACTGCTAGTGTGTGTATGATGCCTCACAATGCACTTCAAGTACTGCAACTTAAACCTAAACGATGTTTGCAGTCTGCCTAAAATGAGCTACCATAGCTGCCATTAAATTCTGCCCAGAAATTGCTTCAGAGCTACTAGAGATTATTTTAGTGCAAATGCAAAGTTCTGTAACATACATTGGGTGGATATTAAGGCCATCATTTATAAACATCAAAAAAATGAATAATAAAGAATCACAAAACTCCACAAGTGTTCCTAATTTGGATGTTGTAATTGTTGGACTTTCTTTGTCAAATAAAAGTAAAAACCTGGATTCATGAGGCCCAACGTTGATGTCTTCATCAAGAAACCTGACTCGATGGTTGTCTTAGCGGACTCGAAAAAGGTTCACACAATTAATATTTCATACAGATGAAAACAGAAAAGAACTTTAAACAGAAAAGGTCTGCACTTAAGTTAGACAGTATTACCATATTAAATTACATCCATGTATAAAAAAAAAAGAATTCATACACAAGTCTCAACAATAAAAATGTTTGAACTATAGGAAGAACCCTTTACACTGGGATGTTATCAGGGAAGCATCAAAATGGTTAAGAGCTTTATTTCCAGCCAGTTTGCACTGCATTACAGCTGCCATCAACATGATGGGAATGTGAAACTTCAATGGGGTGTGCCAAATCTTTCACATCAAGTTTTAAAATGCAGCAGGAACTAAAAAGACACTTTAGGCACATGTTTGTCTATTTAAAAGATGCTGACTGGCAAGAGGCCCTGGACACATTCGAGGTGACATGAGAACACTTCCATTAGCCTGTTATAATCATCGAGTTTACATTATTGTAACTGCTGCATAAAATAATTCTGATTATGTACACACTTTGACTGCACACACCTCGTCATGCACTGTTAAAGTTTAAATATCCAGTCTTAGAGGCTTTAATCAAGCTTTCAGATTCTGAGCCTGTATTGTGCATTCAGTGAAAAAAAGTTTTGTATTTGTTCATCCCTTCATGCCTTAGATCCAAATCTCTCATAGCTTTTGGGTCTTGATTGCCAATGAGGAAAAGATTTCTGTGCAGCAGAGAGGCAGTTTCAGTATGGCAGAACAGTGAGCTGTGGTTCTGGCCTTGTTTGACCTTAGGTTCCTGACACACCAAGCCCACAGCTGGTGACCGGGCTGTACTTTAAGTGTGTGGATAACCACCGTCCATAATTTTTGCAGTGTGTTCTTCACTGATGGCACTAATCGGACCTTATCTGTGGCTGTTTGGATGATTAAGATGTTGAATTAGCGACTGAGGCAATTAGAGAGAGCTCTCTGACTGACCTAGCAAATCTCTGATTTCACTGATTAAGTCTGGCTGCTTCTTGTTTTTCACCTCTACTTTTTCTTTTTGCACTGGCTAAAGACCACAGGCTGACAACAGCAGGGTAGGTACGATGTCCATTGAAACTTTAAAAAAAAAAAAAAAAAAAAAGGGCATATGCCGATATTCTCAAGTCATAATCTGAGCATAGAATTAGACAATTGTCACAACTTCTTTGGCCAAAAAAAAAAATGGTGGTGTAGTTTGCTTTGCTTTCCGTGATGTTTCCTGGATTACAAATACACACTGCTGACTAAAATATTTCCTCTCACACAGGTTCAGAACATATGTGCATGCTGGCGGTCAACTGGCCACCAGCTATAGTGTTATGATGAGTTTAAGTGCAACTTTTAACAGAGGCAACAAAAAGTCTTTTTCTGCACCAATTCTTTGAGGTCGGCTTGATGTGTCAGGGCCCTAAGGCAGTCGGCAGCCAAAATGTAGGCCACAGCCCACTGTCGGTGTGAGAGAGTCTGGGGGTGGGTGTGTATAGTGGAGCACTTTACTTTCGGTCCATCTCTCTCTGTATGCTCCAACCCCAAAACCTGGCCTTCCTTTGCCCATCACAGTCTAAAGGATTACTGTCTAGCATTAGTCTAGGTCTAATCTGCCTTTAAACTGGTTTGAGCAGCTCTTTCCCCCTCTTTCTCACCATCTTCCTCCTGAAGGCTGGCTTGCAGCTTAACACAGATGCTGGTGTCACCGCTACACAGCGCCTGAAGGAAGAGGTCTGTGTGTTCTTTTAGCCGGTCTAGGTCGTTCTGGGTGCGTCGGTTCTGCCGGTGGAGCTCCTTGGTGCGGAGTGCGATGTCTAGCAGGCCAGATTTGCTCAGGATGTTGTAAGTGTTGCAGAAACGCTTCCTCTTTGTATCAGCATCACCGTCACTGTGGTTACATTCTCCTGAGCTGTTCTCCTGGGTGACCTTCCGGGGAACAGGGAGTGTTTGTTTCTTGGAGCCAGTGGCGTGAGTGAAAGACAGGGAGGTGGTAAACTCTGTCTGGCTGACAGCTGATGAAGGCCTCTCCCTGGCAGGACTGCTGCCGGCACTGGTTTCTGTTGTGTGGAGAGAAAGTCGGCTCTGAAGCTGAGGAGACATGGTGCTGGGGGTAGCAGGAAGACTGGGAGTGGTTGAGCCAGAGTTACTAGCACCATCACACAGACTTCTCTGCTGCTTCTCTCTGTGTTCCTGGTGGTTGGAGGCCAAACTGCTACCTGTCTCTGACCCTGAAGAAGAGGAAAAGGAGTAAGAAGAAGAGGAGGAGGTGGAGGAAGATGAGGAAGCAGTTCCTCTCCCTGAGGAACTGGAGCTGTCTCCAGGATGTGGAGCAATCTTGGGGTAGGATTTCAGGATTGGAAGATACTTCTTAGGGCGTCGGTGTCTAGAGGAGGCCTCTTTGTGGGCAGGGGAAGCTTGACGAGAGACCACAGGCTGAAGGAAGACCACCCGAGGCTGCTGGACCACAGGCTGAACCACCTCCACTGTGGGACTAAACCCCCAGGGCTTCAGAGCAGGAGGATTATCTCCAGGCTGCAAAGGCAACAAAGTCAAAATTGAGAGCTTTAAAAAGTGTATGGAAGTGGGGAACCGCAACACTCAGAGACTTCCAGCTAAAATGTATTACTTACTAATCAGCCAATGAACCCATAAATTATAAACTTTATAATGATATGAACTAAACATTTGGTATATGACAAATAACTAAAATTAGCAATAGTTTTTCTAGAATTCATCATTTTTCTGTTGATTAACTGTCAGAAATAGTTTCAGCACCACTGCCCTCCCAGTTTTGTCATGGCCACATATCAAACCAAACAGTTGTTCTATGACAACTAATTCCCCTTTAGGGGACAGACGCATGATGCAGGTCTACAGACCACACGTTCATGAGACAGCTGTCACAGGTCAATCGCTGGTTGTCACCATTAGCAGAGACTCTAGCCTGCAGTGTAGTTCTATATACTTCACTGTTAAACTATGGAATTACATTACATAATTAAAGCTTCTCTCAGTATCTCGCACACTCTCACTTGCCCTCACATATGTGCTCTCCTCTTTGTCTCTGTAGGCACTGAAATTAATTTTGTACGCTAATATTACTGAATTGATTTCCATCCCTAATAGAGATGCCTGGTCACCTGCGTTCAACCCATCAGGAGGAGGGTCGGATGACGTGTGCTGACGTGCAGTCCATTCATTCAGACAAACTGCAGATGCAGGTTAGACCCACATCACTGTGTCTGTCAGAATGGGGTATAACTAGTACCAATGTAAAATACTAAAAAATACAGACAAAATAACTCGAAACTTGAAACGCACAAACTATGCCAGCAACAATTCTATTTAAACAGAAGCCTACAAGTTACAAATATATTTTAATAGCTGACATTGTATTGACATACTGTAATGTAAATAAGCCTTTTTATCTAATCAATGAAAATGTTTGTTGTAAGGTTTAACACAGACTAGAGTGATACCATTGAGTTTAGTTAACAAAACTACTCTGCTCAACAAAATGAGGTCAAAATAACTTTACTACAGGACCATAAATCATTTAAACATCTTTCTTGGCTTTCATTGTCTAATCTTTTTTTTCTATTTTCATTATTTAATGAAATCTAAATTTAATTTTGAGCTACTTCTACTTTACTTTTATGTCTGTTGGTCAGCAAGGAGTCTGGACCGTGTGTGTTTGGTCAGTCTTTTTTTTTTTTTTGGTGACAGGCAGCTGTGACTGGATTGTGAGACACATTCAAGTTAAACACAGGCGCAATAAAACTGGACCACAACTTTCCTGTTGTGACCTGGTTAAATCATTGCCTGAAGTTAAAAAGGTTGAGGGTTGAACCTGAGTGGAAGAGGAGAACAAGTTCATCCACACAGATAATGTTATGAGGTAATAAAGGTTTCAGTTACAGGGTTAAGGTTTTGCAGTGTAGCAGCAGTGTACCTGCTTGAGAAGGATGTTGTTCATGATGATCATGGGAGAGAGACTGGAGTAGGAGCCTCCTACCACAGCCAGCTTAGAGGCCTGGGGCCCCGAGCCAGTAGTCTGCTGTCCCTGCTGTACAACAGGAAAGGGTGATTCCTCAGAGTCTGCGGTGTCCATTGTGCTCATGTGCTCTGAGCTTGCATCTATAGGCCAGGAAGAAGAGTAAATGGGGTTCAGTTAAGTGATACCTGATAATCTAAGCACATAAAATTGTGGAAGAGCAAGGTCGAACCTGAGAATCCGGAGTCTCTCTCTGAATCAGCCCGGGAGTCTCCAGACTTCATGATGTGTGGTCTGTTTGCTGCCTTTGAGTGGCTCTCTGCCTTCCTCTTGGTGCTCATCTCCTTTCCCGCTGTACTGACAATGTCCTTGGCTCAGCAAGCTCTCACAGCAACTACATCAGCATATCAAAGGCTGGGAATCAAACAACACTCAGTGGACCCTCTTTTCATGTCAATAGAGTTGTGTGTGTGTGTGTGTGTGTGTGTGTGTGTGTGTGTGTATGTATATATATATATATATACACACGAAACACAAAAGGGGCTAGTTATACTAGTTATTTTAATATTGTGATATAAAACAAACGCCTCTTCCTGGTCTTAAAGGCTGCATTAACAGTTACAGTTTTTCTGACCTTAGCTACTGGACAGTTCCAGGTGAGTGTAATGAACAATGAAAGCCTATAATATTACCTGTCTGCCCATAATTCTTTCACAAACAGCATATCTATTAACCTCTCCTAGTTTTGCACGATTAACATAATTGAATAAAAACAACAAAAGCCATAGATGTTATAACTGTTACACAAAATATTGTAAAAAGTAACGTTACAGATGTCAAAGTATTAAATTAGCTAAAAATATAAAGATAACAACGTTGCTAAATTGTGTTGGTATGAGGCTAACGTATTAGTAACGTATACCATAAACGTTACATTTGCATGACATCTGAAAAGGGAGTTACTTGGAGTATAATATTTGATATACTGAGTATATACTATATATATATATATATATATATATATATATATATATATATATATATATATATATATATATATATACACACACACACATACATACAGTATATCTCAATCTTAATATTGTGTTAATGTTCATATTACTATTCTTGTGTGCTGCCCAAATATTTGGACAAATTATATTTTGATGCTTTAGCAACATTGTTTTTGAAGCTTCCATGCCAATAAAGCCCTTTGAATTGAACTGAATTGATGTATGACGGCCTAACTGCTAAAACCAACTGAACACTTCAGGAATGCAAACAAGACGAACGGACAGTTAAAGTTAGCACTTTGGTTAGCTAACGCCACGTTACGTAACGTTAACTTGGTTAAATGCAAAGCTAATGCTAGAGCTTTAACTGATACAAAGATACAAAACACCACAAAACGTTTGAGAAACACAAAAGAATATGCGTACTTTTTCCCTTGGCGCTGTTTCAACGACGCTGTCTTCAAAGCTGAGGGATGTGAGCTTGCAGCCGGATCGAGGTGTCTGCTCTTTATCGGCGATTTATTTTTCTCCGTGTGGTTGTTGCTGCTGCCCAGCTACGTTGACTAGAACTCGGTGTTCCACATTACAATACACGAGTCAGACCGCCCCTCCCCTGTACGTGTCACATGCGGAACACGGTGGCAACAGCCGCTAACCGCTGCAGTTTAATTGTTCTCTGCGAGCGTCAAAACGGAATATAGGCAATAGGCGGCCCGTGTGCTTAAGCTCATCTAAAGACAATTGTTCCCGGACGGCGAAAAATGCAAGGGCCCGGATATTCGTTACAGCCATTCTGCCATATTTGGTAGTTAAGGGCGTGGCCTTGTCTAGGGTCTCGTACACGTCACATTCTTCAGGCTGCTACGCCCGCCCACTGATGCATTTCCTGGCTTCTGATTGGCCGGCGCAGCCAGCAGCTGAAAAACGTGACCGCTGCCAAATGTGTGGCAAGTTAAGGACATTGTGTTCGCCCCGCCGTTAGGAGGTGTACAGTGCAGACATCTCAAATGTGCTGTCGGGGAATACAGTGACGTGAGGTTTGGAGCGTAAAGTTCTGGTGTATTACATAATAAGCCTGGTTGGCTTACAGCTAACCCAAGGAGAGCTAGTTTTCTCTCTGCTGCATGTTTGAAGAACTAAACGAAACACTTCCACTCAGAACAGAACGTCCTCACGTGCAGGCCTGCTGCTCTGAACTACTCTACTTTTACTCTTACAGCTCTTTTCCATGCCTGCAATAACAAAATGGAGGATGAGGTGGCTAGGTTTCTGATGGAAGTATGCATACATGCCTATAAGGAGAGAAGACAACCACAAAAAAATGCTTCTTAACACAGTAATAGCAGTATAATAGGCCTTTCACATATTGCAAGAGAATGCTTCATAAAGTAGGAATAGATAGGCCTAGTTGTCCAAAAAACTGAAAAGGACTACAGTACCTAGTGGCACTCATTTGAAATACATCTATAAAACAAAACTTGAATAGGGTTCTGACTGTGACTAAGTCATATGTTTAATGTTTGCTTCACTTCACAAAGTTGTCTGGTGAGCCTGATCATCCTGTTATGTTAAATACTATACAGGAAACTTGACTGTTAAATCTAACCAAAGCTCTATCATCTCACATGTCTCAGAAAGACTGTGAATGCAATACAAATCAGTGGATATCCGTAACCCCTTGTTATTACAGAGCCTTGCCAGAGAAAGAGCTCACAGTGTCATCACTTGTCACCCATCCTAAGGGTCTACCAATGTAAAAGTAAATAACACAGAGGTTCCTTATAGTTGGAGTGCATTTTTATTTAATGAACTTATCATGTCCCATAATTACAGAGAGGAAATAACACTTTACAGAAAGTCACATACATTTTTTTCAGCGTCTGCAGCTGTGCACCAGCACAGAAGTGGTGTCATAACAATTATAACAGGATCAAGCTGCAAAAGTCAGAATGAACAAGAATTCATGGAGAAGGTCTCTGGCCTCTCTGTGAATGTTGCCATTGATCTGACAGTTAATCAGTGAACACTTCAGGATGGATGGAGGCCTTAATCCTTTCCCCTGGCAACTGATAAGGTCGCAGCATTCCACTCATTGTCTCTATTGTGAATCTGTTGTATCCTATGTCTATTTGTAAAACCTCACACAAAAGCAACTAGATTTTTAAAATGTCAAAATTGAAACCGATTATAAAAAACAGCAGTTAGAACCAGAGGAGTTTGCCGATATGATTGTTTGGTTTGATAATTAATCAAAAAAGAAAAGTCATGGACGAGATGGAACGTCTGAGTGCTGATGGATGCACTGGATGAGGAAAGATATATGGACAGGAGATAATTAAGTCAGAAATGATCAATTCACAGATGTGCAGTTGTTTGCCACTCCAAAGCCACTCCACCAAATTAAACTTTGGACAGACGTGTGAATCAGTGAAGATTGATCTTGTTTTGAGGGAACTGGCACCTGAAAAGACAAAAACAAATGAGTAAAGAAATTCAAATTGGTACTACGGTTTGTCTATGAAATACATCTGTGTGAATATTATCTACATTGTGAGTGAGTTAAATTACTCTTTTCACAAACAGATGAGATGGATTCTGAAGGTTATGGGACCCAGATCACAGAACATGGATGGATTACAGAACAGGCCTACAGGGCACAGGCTCATAGGTCCCTTAAAACAGAGCCTCTCTGTGTGAAGTGACATTTCTCATTGCAGAGTGAAAAGGCAAAATGTCCTTCTCAACAACCAAAGTAAAATCCTAAACATTAACTTTAGGTTGTCACAAGAATGAAGCCACCATGAAACCACCAAAGGGAATGTTTATTGCCCCAGGAGCCAAGAAAAGTCATGGTGCAGTATTAGTGTTGCTGAGCCGACAGCAATATGGCCACACAGGTTCCTACAGAGGTGATAAAATATTTGATGTGGGATAACCTACAGACCACCACCGAACACAGCCTTACCCCACAATGACCTCAAGTCCAATGTCTGGCTGATTCAGAGGACGGATTTCTTTCCGACTCTGTTTAGGCTGCTGGATAAGATGTCCCTCCTTCTTATCAGAAGAGATGGCAAAAGCCTATAGTCACTGCTTCAGGCAGCTGACCTTCACCAGACAGAGCACAGATCCCACCCACTTATCACCCATTGTTCCTCGTTCCCCAAGACGGAAAAGTTTATGTGCTTCAGTGACTGAGCCAGTAGTGACGCTGCCAGTACTCTTGATGAGGATCTTTATTGTATGCTTAAAGGATAGGTACATTTAAGTCTGACTTACAACAATACTCACATGCCCATATGTACGTTGAAAGACTTAATCGTCACTGCAATTGTTACTGGCTGTGAAGGCTGTGCCTGCATAATGTGATTCCAGTGGAAGTAATGGGGAACAAAATCCACAGTCCTTATTCTGAGCAAAAATGAATTTCTAGTTCAGCTGAGGCTAACGTGAGGCCTCAGCAGTTTGAGTTAGACAAATAAAATGGATATCCTCCACATTTACAGTCTCTTTAGTACAAAATCCTCTCTTTGTGTTACCACAGACAGTGTTTCCTTGCTGAGCTGAGGTGGAGAGATAGTAACACAAAGAGTTTCCTCTTAGTACTAAAAAGACTATAACCCAAGATATCCAGTTGATTTGACTAACTCGGACTGGCCATAGTACATTTGCACAATTTGTGGATTTTGCCCCCCACTGTATGCACTGGAATCGTTTCAAGAAGGGATCTTTTCAGGCCCAGTGAGGACAGCAGCAATGATTACAACGTTTCATTGAGATGCCCAATGGGGCATGAGTGTTGTTTGAGGACTTGAGAGAGACAGGTTAAAGAAAGAATGCTAAAAACTGATGCAACAGAGACTGAGATATCCTGACTTTCAGTCCCTAGTGTGAATCAATCTCCTAAAGCTCTGGATCCTACAATTCCTGTATCAACTGGAGAGCATCTGCCTGGTAAATGGCCACATCTCCATGTCCCCAGTTTGTTACACAGGCTTTTTGTTATAAAGATGCAGTCTCCAAGCCCAAACGGAGATATGACATCATCAGGGTTATTTCCACAGGCTCCCTCTAAAGCCACAGAAGACATTATACAACTGTTTTCACAGGCTGAGACGGGTAAACTGATCTTCATATGTCAAATCTGTGGAGTGGCCCTTTTTAACAGGACCGCTTCGTAACACTTTACAAACCTGGCTACAGCTTTAAACTTTTAAACCTTATAATGTAGCCTTTTCAGTGCCCATTATTATTATTTTGGGCATCTCATTCTTTATGGCAATGCCTTCATGTGTACACTAATTCAAAATTGGTTACACAACAATTTCCCTTGTGAAATAAAAGCGAAAGAAAGGGGGAGAGAGGCCCAGAGAGATTACCTGTGACACACACTGCCCTTTCGACCTGTATGTGAAAAGAGTGAAGCCCACAGACAAACAAAATACCAAACTCACTGCGCATAAAACTCTTGGATCTGACTGTAAAATGATGGGTGTGATTTTGCTCTGGTACTGAACTGCTTGGGCTTAAAAGTTAATTGGATTCTACTTCAAAAAAGTTATTTTCACTTGTGCAGAAGGTAGATTTGGCTGCTTTTTGGATCTATACCTTGGTCAGATTCAATTTGAAATCCAGAGTTGAGCTCTGCTGTTGTTGAACTCCAGTTGCACCTTTATCTCCAGTGTGGTGCACTCTGATCAAGTCAGATGCATATTGACTAGCTTTAATGTGGATAAAATGATGTATGCAGTGCTTGACGTGACTGTACATGACAAGAATGGGACATAGAAAATACATGAACAAATTGGGGTGATGAAGAGCTTTACAGCTCTACATATTGAGCCCCATCACCAATCTTTACTGATCCTTTTCTTGTCTTTTTCCTGTTTTTTTTTTTTGTTGTTGTTATTTTTCCTGATATGTGAATCTGGTTATTTTCTGACTAAACCTTCACACTGGCAGCAGCCTTGGATTATTGTGCTACAAATGCCATGTGGCCTTACACAGCACAAGCTTGTGTGCTTGAGAAGAGCAACGCAGCAGACAATATATTGTGATACTGTTTAATCTCAACTGTCCTTGCAAGTCTGACAGTGCGGAGGAAGCAGTGATGAATGTAGTCGTAAATGTCCAAACATCATGAAACAGTGTGTGTGTGTGTGTGTGTGTGTGTGTGTGTGTGCGCGCCACAGGGGGGCAATCCATCTCTTACTTGCCACAGCCGTTTGCTGTCTTCTTGTGTTTCCTCCTCCGCAGTCGGTTGATAGACTCAGTGCTGCTGTGGAGCCGAGAGCAAAGTGCAATGAAGATATTGATGTGTTCAAGTCTGATAGATAAAGGGTTCTTCTACTGACCTTTTATTATTTAGGCGTTTCTGACGGGCTCTAAAACGAGTGGGGGGACATAAACAACTGGCGGTTAGCTGTGCTATAAAGATCTCATTTTGCATCTGGTGGTTATTAGAAAGACTTGATAATTTACCTGCATTCACATTTCTGATGCTCCACAAATGTGAGTTCCACCTGGTACATAGATGCCATGGGTTGAATCCTCATCACCTGAGAAACAAAGGAACGGAAAAACTAAAATTGCATATGGGGACATGTATTTAATACATGGAATAAACAGGAAGTGCATTTTTAACACCTCCCTTTTGGTTTTTCTGATAAATCATTTCTGATTAGAGATATTGCTGCACCTGCAGAGTGATGTTGCGTTCAAGTGTAGGCTGGCACTCTAGGTTGTCATCCCCACAGCAACCAGAGCATCGCCAAAGTGGGACACATGCAGGTATGTAGATGTACTCCACTTCTCCAGGGTACTCCTGCTCCACATCCACCAACTGCTCCATGGGCCGACACATGCTCTTTACCCACACCTCGTGGAACGGCATTACTACAAGACGAGTTGAATCTTTAGTCTTTAAATCATTTGCAAGAGGTGAAAATGCCTACTCAGTGGGATATGATCAAAAGCATAGCGTTTACCTCCTGAGTGACCCTCTTCTGGAGGGTGGGAAATCTGCAAAATACATAAAAAGATAAGTAAAAATTGACATCTGCAGAGATCAACCCCTCACTTTCATTTGATAAAAGCATTAACATCAATGCCAAACATGGCTGTAATGATACAGAACCTGCAGACAATCAGGAAACGGATACAGGTGAGAAATGAGACCGACATCAGGGATTATAGTAGTAGTGGGTTCATTGAGCAGTTGCAGAGCGCCCTCTTATGGCAGAGAAAAGTAGTGCACACACAATGATCCAGTAAAAACAATGATGCAGCATGGTTTTAGGAGTGTACCACTGTGCCGCTGTTTGCAAATCAGCAAAAAAAAAAAAAAAAGCAGTACAATGAGCCAGCCACCAACAAAAACGCAATCGATTGCTCAATTTGTTGAAATACTGGAAGGTTTATTATCACAAGAAGCAAAAACCTTCTAAGTATGCAAAGAATAACAGCAAAGAATTGCTGCTGCCTTTACTCATGGGAGTTTTAAAACATACAGTTAAAACAAAGGCAGCACTGAAAGGTATCATGACACAGCATGAATTTTGTTAAGTTCTCACAACCCAGCCTCCAAACTCATGATGGCAATGTTCCCGATTTCTGAATGGCAAATTGAGCAGAAACACAAGCGCTAAGTTGATCTTGGCTCTCTTCTTCTTTTGAATATCAACAATCTCTTTCTGTCTCTCACTCTGTGAACATTGATGGGAACATTAAATGTCACACGCAGAGAATGCTTCATAGGACCACAGTGGGCTTTATTGTGGGATCGTTATGTTATGTTGCTGTAAGTGAGTTTGTGCAAGATACAACACAGAACCCAAAGAGTCTGTACTGCTTCATCCAACAATAGAACCAGATGCCTCACAACAGCTGGAATTAGCATAAAACATGCAGACATGCATGAACAATACAGTGTGATGGTGAAGTGGCTTGATGTTGGACATGATGAGCTCCATAACAAACTGTATCTAAAACTGTTGGTTTGCTAAAAAGGATAAATATGGAAAAGTGTTAAACCTGGAAAGCTGTGCGCTTCTTTTCGTGTCTCTTCTCTCATTTTTCTTTTTTCCCCCCCTCTAATTTTATAACTTACACAAAGATTCCAAGCAAATGCGCAATGGTTATTGTCATACAGGCTGATAAAAATAAAAAATGACATGAGATAGAAGTTGTTCTTGGCACTTCCCACTCATTTCATATGTCTTTCTTTCTCTCCCACTTTTCCCCACTCATCCTCCTGTCTCTCTCAGTTTGATTTTAAAAGTCGCATGTATGTTTTGGTTCAGTGCTTGACTGATGGGTTTGCTGTTTTACTGCACTAACTGAAGTGTCATCTGGGCTGATGAGAGTCTAGTAAATCAAAGTATTTGTTGCGGTCCAGATTTGATCTTTTCTTCCAATTTGCTGAGATTTGACACATTTTCCCAGTTATTAGTGTGGTGGTCTTTTTGGATTTTTAATAATGGCAACCTAAAAATGGGACTTACTCAATACTGTATAATATATTACAATCCATGCATCAGTTTTTTTTGTACATTAATTTAATTCTAACCAGTTGCATTTGAACTGTCCCAATGAAAGCTGATTCCAGTCTTAACACCATGTAGTACAAGTACTAAAATTCCCATTCATGACCTGTTGCTGTGTCACTTCAAACACCTGTAGAACACAACAGAGCTATGTGGATGGATGAGTCCCATTTATAATCTCCCCACATTGCAGTCAGCTGGGCGGTCAGCTCCCCTGCTGGGTGACACTGAATGTGTCTGTCTTGCCTGAGGTCAGATGCTGTTACAAAAAGAGGGTGCGTCTGTGCAAAACCAGAGATAGAAGTGGAGGATAATACACCCTCATCACAACCATGAGAGCAGGACCTGGAGCTGCAGAGGCTCCAAACCACAACTGCTGTCTCATGTCAGGCAGCAATTTTCTCTAAATTACTGATGCACATCTAGCTGAGCTCGGGTGCTTGGTTGAGTTTGTCAACAATTCTGCTCTCTGATACAGCCTGTAGCTCTGCACACCTTACTATCTGAACCTGGATCAGTAACATGCAGCAGCTGCATCTGATGCTTGAGTCAATATCTGTACACATGACTGTAAACATGGCGATTCCCAAACCCCTAAATGCCGATGGTGTCTTCATGGTGGGGCACAGCCAGTCAAAATACAGATAGGGTGAATAAAGGCTGGAGTGTGGAACAGATGTGTCCTCTCACAGTGAAAAAAATCACACAAAAAAAAAAAAAAATCAGATGTGACTCCTGTTGGCTTCACTTGAAGTGCTAATAGGAGAGTAGAGGAGAAAAGACAGCCTTCTCCTAAAATAGGAAAACCTTAATGCTGTCCTCAACATCCCTCAGCATGAAAAATATCACAGGATGAATTTCAAATTAAATCTCACTATGATAAATACTAAATTGAAGTTTTTCACTGATAAATGGCACAACCGTTCACAAAATTGGAATTTCCCATCTTGACAAAAAACAAACAAACAAACAAAAAAAAAAAAAAAAAAAACGTGGCTTGCTGTTAGCACCATTACAAAAAGGCTTGTTTTGAAATATGTTGAATTACCTGCGCAGGTACCCGTTGCAGCAGAAGAACCAATAAGAGACGCGAGATTCCGATGAAACTTTGCATAGCGCCAAAGACAAGTTCAATCCCCTCGTCTGCAGTCGCTCAGTAAGAAGTGAAGAAGTCTAAAGCAGTGTTGTGAAGCGGCCGGGGTTTTGATTGGCCGTCCCGCTGTGCGCGAGCTGAGATGGAGAGCGCGCACCAAAGCCTTGAATATATACAGCTGATGATCAATAGGAAACCGCTGTAACAGAAAAGATGATGTCAGGTACCACAGTCCGACTGTCTGTCTCTGTGTCACACACGCACAGGCGCACGCACACACACTTTTATTTTGGTCCAGCAATTCATTATCATCATGTTATTATTTGTATTTATCATTATTTTATCTTGTTATATAATCTTATGTTTTGGATTTACTTTTATTGTAAAGCACTGTGTAACGTTATTTCTGAAAGGTGCTATATAAATAAAGTTATTATTATTATTATTATTATTATTATTATTATTATTATTATTATTATACACACTATCTAAATCGACAATAATTCATGTATAGATAAATAATCTGCATAATAACCAATATAACAGCCTAAACTATAATAAACAAAACTTATTTACTTGTAAAGGTGAAAGTAGTCATGGTTAATGAAAGCTAAAGCAAACACTTTGAATTCAAATTTACACAGGTGTTCCATTTCTTGTTGTTTAAAAATCTCTTACTGAACTCTTGAAACGTGCTTGAGTTGTACAATCTGTTACAGTTTTGTTTTCTCAAAGTTTCATTACCATAAATAACACAGTGCAGACGTTTCAAATCAATCTGCATCACCACACAACAATAAAGTTACACTGAGAAAATGAGTGCAGACTTGATGTTCACTGTGATGCAATTGCACAACTTCAGAAAGTTTCCAAACAAACTGATCTGCATACTGTTGCCACTGTTCAGTGAAAACCCTTTGTCTCCAGTGTTGGTGATTTAAAAAAATTTTTTTTTTTTTAAAAATCAAGTGTTTCTTTATGGGTTGAGAAAATGCTCCTACTTCTTAAGCTAAATAAACAATGCAAAAACTAACTGGATAATTTGAAAAACTACACTGGCACAAAGCTGAAAACATGGCTGTAGTTCACGACTCGTGAAAAGCTGACATTTTGGAGATACATGGTTTTCACAGGGCAGTAACATGTATACAGAAATGAATGAAAACCAATGGCTGCCCGGAGCAGTAGGAAAAATACCTAAAGATCTCATCATCAGTAGCCTATATGTCTGGTAGGAGTGCTGTATAAATGTAGCCTTCCTATTACACAATACCTGGCTTCCTGTGGTTTGTAGACTCCTGATTATGTTTCCTTTCCCAAAATGACTTACAGGTGCAGTGATACCAGCCATATCACGATTCTTGTTTGCTCATTCTGCAGGCTGTGAATGACAAGCACCGAGGTGACCCTAATGTTTATTAGGGGGGCTCAGATGGGTTTTCACAGCAGGTGTGATTTACGGGGGTAAATTGGGCTCGTGTGTGTTGACAAACAGCCTCTGTGGAGGAGATAACCAAGATGGATGACGCCTCTCGCTCCTTGCAGGCTGTGATGGTGGACCAGCTTGGCGCTCACGCAGAAATAGTCATGTCCATGTCACCTTGTACATGGTGGTAATAAATGTATGAATTGAGTCTTCTGCAGTATTCCTGGTGTTGTAGAAAAACAAAAATGTTGTGCTCAGCAAGTCCAAGAAACGTTTGCACACCCAAATCTATCAGAACAATCTCTAAATCCAGTGCAGAATACAGATGGTGAGGAATAATCATTTAATGTCAGGATTTGATATGTAAAACCATGAACCATGAACACAGACTTGGGCGTGTGAACTGTTTTTGAACTGCCTGGTCTTCCAATGAATGGTTTGCCAGCACTCCTTACAGGCAGGGCTCACCCACTTTCCGGGGGTTTCCCCTTCCCGCTCAGACTCCCACTCTGATAGCCAGAGGTCAGACGGACAGCTGCTGCTTCCTGTCTCTGGGAACCACGCTGATGCTCCAGTCCCAGCCCCCATCAAGGGAGGATGGGGTTTCCCTCATCTGGAACAGAGGCAGCAGGTGGGACTATACAGCTCTATATTGTCAGATATGGGCAAGGCCGTGGCTGTCTTTTAGTTATATGGTCAGAAAGGGATCATCTGAGTAAGGCTGTGGCCCGCATCCACAGGTGGGAGGTCATATGGGTAACAAAGCTCTTATTTTCCTCCCCAAAATCCCTCTGGAGTTGTTTTTTTTTCACAAACGTGAACCTGAACTGTAGCCAGATTTTAGCCACAATTTTTCGCCAAGAATTTACCAAAAATCACATGCACTGAGAAAATGTTTCCAACAAGGATATGAACGGTTTGGGGAGGTTGTTTGAGGTTAGACCTGAAGGGCTGCCAGGGCTTTATTGCTGCCACCGAAGAAGACACCACCTATAGCTTGATGGCTGCTGTTCTCCTCCGCTCAATGGTTACGCCTATTTTTATGCCTGCAATCAGAATCCAAACTCGATCTGATTTCCCACACTTTTTGCCTTGAGCTGCAGGTGCATTGTGGGTAATGCTACTGGTTCCCAAGGCCACAGTAGCCAGACGGACCAACACAGAGTGATGAATGTGACCCAAAAGGCCAAACAGATGCAACTCCATTCTGGGACGCACACATTAACAGTGTGTTGGGGGGGGGTTCTTGAATAAGTTTAGCTGAACAAGGAAGTAACCTACACTGGGTGCAGTTTGGTTCCACCAATACCACACTTTCACCTTCTTAAGAGAAAAGAGCTAGTGGACAAAGCCCAGTAAATTGAAAGTAGGCGAGGACAAATGCATTCCTGTCAAGGATTATACTTAAAGTGCAACAAATGAGGCTTCCGATCAAATTCAAGGATGCCACAACTGCGAGCGAGTTGTGAAATAATTGACAGTATAGAATATAGATATAGAAACTAGAAATGTACTTGATGAAAAATATCCTGTGGTTTTGGAAGCACCTGTGACAATATACTGGAAAAAAAGGTACTTTTTCTGGGTTGACAAGTTACAGTACAGCTTGTTTGAAAACTAGACATGATTCAAACGTGTCTTTACAGTTTATTACCGGGGAATCTGTGGGAGCGAGCGAGGTGCAACATCACAAAACAGTCTGCTTGTTTTCTAGCTGTAGGAAGTAGGTCTGTGGACTGTTTCAATACTTATGAAATGGGAATGTTGTTCATAGTTTAGGCTGGTGTCTATAAGGAAAAAAACAAAAGCACATCTGATTGAATTCGGAATATTTATTTGTTGAAATAGTTGAACTTAAAGGTCACAGGTCAAGATGGCATTGTTCGGAAGATGTTTTGAAGTCTGTAAACAACAACAACTATGGTCGACACACACACAGGTGACTTTAATTATTTTGCTTGATTAGGCCGCTTCTCAGGACTGCGTGGATGTGTTCAGACCACGACTGACATGTCCCTGACCCAACTGCTACGTGTGCTACACTTGTTAGGGTGCGACAACATCTTGGTGGTGGAGTATTTGAGTAGTAGCTCCCAGGATACCGCCACCCCAACTTTAATATGAAAAGCTGTTTATTAGCTTTCCGTGGGCCTGTATTAAGTTCAAACAATAAATAAGAGAAACTTGTATGTTTAAAACTTATTTTTAAACTACATGGGACATTACCGTCAAAACCACATGGTCAGATTTCAACACTTTTCTCCAAAGTTTCGCAACATTTTCTGTCGTTTTACTGACAACTGGATGACTAAAACTCAAATTAGTAATGATCTGAAATATTTCTGCTAAACACGATGTTTTTCCTGCTTAACTGCCGAAATAATACAGAACAGAGTGAGAGTAAGCACGTACAGGTTCAGTTCGATGACTACAAATGAAACCGAAGACGTGGGTGCATGAAGCACAGCAACTATTTGAAATTCTGTAATCCTTGTAGAATATCAATGTAACCGCATAAAATCCCAATATCTCTTCTAACTGGTAAGGTCAGAAACCAGATCACCTGATTATCAAACAGTCCACAATCAGTTCATACAGAAACTTAGACATTACAAACATCTAGAGCTGTTTGTGTAGTTAACACATTAACAACATTTGTGTTGGGATGGTACATTTAAGATTACTGAACTGTTCTATCGGAGTAAAGGAGAGTACATTGTTTGAATTATGTTACAGCACATTCTACTTCTCTGTGGAGAAGGCTCTCTTCATGAGCGGAGGAGGGGTCTTTCCCGCTTCGTAGAGAGATTCGGGAGGAGAGGAGCTCAAGCAGCACCAGTCTGGGATGCGGCCTGTCTGGTTGTAGTAGTCTCGTGACACCGACCGGCTGCCCAGGATGTCCTGCAGCGCCCCGAAGATGGCGCCTGTTGAGCAGAGGACGATGTGAATGCAGAGAGGGCTTTCAAATGATATGAGAGGCTACAAACAATATTTTTTGTTTAAAAACCTGGAAATGGCTGACATTATGGTTTTTGAAGTGTGCTGCTGTTGGAGAAATATTTCTCCACAATGATGGTTTTTTTTTAAATTTTGCTCACTTGGAAAGCCTCCAGTTCGGCAGTTGGTGATAAATATTTAAATAAAATCTCATATCTGACCTCCGAGCCAGGCGGTGCAGTTGGGCTTGGCAGGTGGAGCGTGTATACGCAGGCTCTTGCTGGCCAGCACGTCGCTGTACTTGGGTTTCTCCACCAGGAGGCGTATCTCTGCCAGCAGACGGTGCAGGAAACCCGGCAACATGGCTGTGCCTCCGATCACCACCAGGTTCTCGGAGAGCACCTTACGTGCGTCAATGGGGCACTACAGGGAAACACAAACACACATTTACCACATTAGATCATTTACATAGAAAATCACCTGGTGTTTCCACCCTGATATGACAGATTAGTTTTGAGTTTTTTTTTTTTTTTTTTTTTTTTTTTTTAAATCAGATGTATATGTCCACAGCCCTTGCTTTGCAGCCAGGGAAATGTGCAATGGATTGGTTCTTTAATTTATTCATTTTAGACCATCATGCCTTTACAAAACAGTTTAGATGAAAGAAATAAACCTAAACAATCATCATCATCATCATCATCATCATCCACTTCTTTCCTCCGTACCAGTGCAGCAGGAGAAAAGATGAGGCAGGAGGAAAGCAGCAGTTCTACAGGACAGCACTTTCTGGTTTTCAGGACAGGTGCAGACTAAAACTAAAAGTGATGGATGAAAGTAGCTGAAGTGGGCATTACTGCAGTGCCTTCTCTCGTGTGTAGAGCCCTAATGATACATCAATATATCCTGAGCAGACAGGTTTTAAACGTATTGCTGCTACAGTCAAAGTCTGAGGCTGTGTAACGTCTGCTGCTGCTGTACCTACTGAGATTAATTAGGCCGTCCTGTGCTGACTTGATCCCCACATGGAATAACAAAAAAAAAAAAATGCTCTGTTACATGGAATGGCCACGGCTGAGTGTTGCCATAGCAACCACACTGAGTCAAAGTGTACACTGATTTCGGCTCTACAACATGGAGAACAAAACTGGGTTGCTGCATTGGTGAAGAGGGCCATGTAAGATCATACTATATTGCTGCAACATGCATGCACTAAAAATGTCTTAATAAATAGACTTAAAAAAGCTTTAAGTCAGTACATTTAAGAGGTGGCAAGGTATTGTAATAACATCAATAACTCAATTAAGACCTTTGTGTAAACGATAAGATTCCAGTGCAGACAGAGATATTAGATCCTCTGATTAAAAGGTGTCAAGCTTCAAATGGTAGTGCCTGTCAGACCGTTGAACGGCGGCTGAAACCCCCTCCCCTCGATATCATAGTTAGGGGGGCTGCAACGGTTTTTCTAACTTTCAGAGACCGACAATCCGACAAGCCCGTCCACTTAAGCAACACAGAGGACTTGAACTTCTCTTTTAAGCTCTCTTTTTTCCTTCTTCACACAACTACTTCCGTCACTTTTTATAGAAGTGCGACACCATGAGTGCCTTCAAGGAGAAACTGACCGAGCCTTTGATGTACATCTCTTACATTTACGTTCAGACTAAGTGATTGCACACAAACATAACATCTTGCCCTCACATATTCCAAGGCACATAAAATTAATAACTTTTCTCTACCTTGACCAGAGCGTCAAGTATCAGAGAGGCCACACTCTTCTCTTCATTGTCCTGTTCAAACAGGATCTCCATCACAGAGTCCCTGGAAACAAGGAAAAAACAAACAAACCAGAAAATCTAATGAGCGACGGTCTCATTTTACAGAAGGACCTTCCACCGTGACAAAGAGAAACATGGCTACGCTGAAAAATAAAATACAAAAACACGTGGAAATATCTCAAGATTGCTCAGGCAACAGCAGATGTAAAGAGCATCATTTGATGAACTACCTGATTGATCCTTTGACGTGCAGGATTTTCTCACCATCCAGAGGGTAATCAACATCTGGAGGAGGGGCGGGACGCTACAAACACATTCACAAGAAGGAAGAACTGTACTTAAATCTACAGCAATGCATTACTTAATGCAAACACTTGTTTACAGACTGAGGATATCTAAGGTAACAGGCATAAAAAGCAGTATACAAACAACACTTACCTCAGCTGTACCGTCTAGGTTAAATTTGGCTTCCTGGATCTTGAGGCCTCTCTGCAGGTCACTGACAAAGCATGTTCTGACTGCAGGAAACAAAACAGAACCAATGAGCATACATCCAAACTAAAAGACAGGTATATTTCTAACTAAGGATGAACATTTTAACCAATGTCCTTAATGACTCACTGTAGGCAACGTTAACGACCGATGAATTAAAAGGTTATAACATAAAATTCACATTAGTCCTCAATGAAAGCTTTGATTAAATAATTGACACTGGCTATTTTGCAGCACAGACCGAGTAAATTACATATCTACGTCATTATAAAACGTAAAGTTAATGATCTGAATCGAAAAAATAATACTGTGCAACTTACAGGCTTTTCTTGCAGACATAAATTAAATGAGACTAAACATAAAGCCATTCTTGTATCAACATAAAGGGCTGCAGTATACCAATGACCAAGCAGAAAATCACAATGAGCTGCCTCAATATCCTGAAACCAGTGTTAAGTCTGTTTTTATTTAAGAAAATGAACATATCTATGGAATCTGGTGTTGGTTCACATCAATTCCCTGTTGAAAATATAATGGCAGGTCAGTTTTGCCAGGCTAATATTCCTGTGGAGGAATGGTAAAGAGGAAGCAGCCAGATTTTTTTGTGTTGTTTTCTTTTGGGAACACCGCCTTTGAAGGGAATAAATAAAAGCTTGACCCATTACCCTCATGGTAGCCAAGTGAGACGTGTAGATTTGAAATTTTAAAAAAAAAATAACACCAACTCAGTAAAACCTACCCTTGATATCTTCCACAGTCTCCTCTGGGATGGTCCCTGAAGAAAAGATGAAGAAGCGATTTAAATGAAGTGAAACTTAATTTTCTATGGTTCATTTGTGCATAAATCAGCCATTCCTCTCATTTCGCTTCTAAGTTAGATTTATGATGAGGCTGAATCAGCGTTTGGGGAAAGCGTGAGCTGACACAGCAGCAAAGGACAAGTATCAAATACGACTGCTTGGTGTAAAAAAACAAAACAAAAGAAACTAATTTTTCTCCCTTAATCATGCGCAGTGTAAAGGGCTGATTACAGAGATCTCAGCCCTTCTGTGCTTACTGCAGAAATGCAGTCCGTTCAACAGTCCAGTCAAGTGAGTCGGCCTGCTGTCTGTCTTAATTATTGATGCATATATGTGTAGCTTCTCTCGCTCTGCTGCAGCTGTAGAGCTCACAGCTCAACACAACGATTCAGTTTGGTTTCCCCCATCGAGAAAAAGTGCGGAGAGAAAACTCTAAAATAGACTGTATGCATATGTATAATTCACAAATTGAGAAAGGGATTCACTCAAATGTCACACAGAAACAAGTTCTTATGAATAGTAAATGATGCATAATGGGTAAAAGCCATTCTATTTTTCTGCCCTCTGCATTGTAAAACAAAACAGCAGTCCATATCAGAGTTACAAGTTTATCCATTTGAGAGACAAAGACAAACACAGTGTATGGTATTTTTCTGTAATTACCAATGACAGCTGGTACACTCTGCCCAGTGATGGTGTCGGTGTCCACAGTGCACTGTTCCACAAGAAGTCCATCTAATTCTCTACAATAAATACAGACACATGCAGTTATGGGAGGAAACAAGCACATTGGAAAAAAGGTTCCATTCACCGTCACAAGATTTTCAATCAACACGGAACACGGAAGTGTGAAACAGAAGTGTCCTTTTTACAGCCGACTGTGCACAAAAGAGTACACCAACATGCAAAGTTACACACTCCTCTTAAAGCTGTTAGAGCTACTTACTTATGGATGGCTTTCCCTCCCAAAGGCAAAGCCTCCCATGCTGGCAGAATAGGAGTGCACTCATAAACCTGATTACATGATTAAGGTGGTAACATATAAATCCCAAACTGAAAGTTTACACACAATACAATAAACTTTCTTTTTGCATTTACACATTCAGAAATGTCACAGAACAATACAAGAAGAAAAGCAACAGTAATCCATCGATAGTGAGACCGCTATTTGTGCACAGCGGTCTCCATTTTCCTGTGATGAAGGTGAGGCTAGTTTCAACATGACACATTGGTCCAAAAGATGTTTAGCCTAGCTTAGCACAAAGACTGGTAATGGCGCGGAAACTTGGGCAATGGGCTAGTCATTTCCCCCCCTGCTTCCAGTCTTTGTGCTAGGCTAGGCTAAACGTGTCCTGGGGCCACTCTCTACATTGAACTAACCTAGATTTGACTGATATCAAGCTTCTCGCCAAATTCCCGGTAAGAAAGCAAACAAACCAATTCCCTACACAGTTGGGAGTATTCCTTTAAGAGTCAAAGACTCCAGGATGACAGGAAAAGGATACAGGTAGCACCAGCGTCTCTGTGTAGCCACAGTCCATCACCAGAGCAGAGTTGATGCCCAAAGTCATGATGGCCATGAGGTGACTTGGGGCAAACAGCACAGATGGCACCTGGAAAACACCATCAAAGAATAACATTCAACACACTGTAGCTTACACTTACTATTAAGGTTGTCAGTAAAGTTAAAGATAAGTGTTATGGCAGTACTTTCTTTACTGTTGTCAAACTTAAGTCCCTATACGTATATTTAAATAAGTAAATTTGTCATATCAGTGACACGCATGCTCCCCCATTAACACTTTTCCCAAACATGTTCTGCAGCTTGTATAAAACACTGTTCTGCTTGGTTTTCATACCTCAAACTGTTTGAAGAAAACCTTGGTGAGCGTCTCCCTGAAGTGAGACGGGCAGAGGATGGACTCGATGATGACCACTCTTCTGTCGCGAGGGTTCACCAGCAGGTGCCTGAGTGAGACAAATGGGAAGACAAACTTCTAGTTTGACGGGGCTGGACCACTTAATTTTTCAGCTAAAAGCAGTATAGTTGCTGCACACATACCGTAGTCACTTTTTTAAACTCTCGCTTACAGTGAATAACTGATGCAGCAGAGTCTCACCTGAAGTACAGTAAATGGATAAATTCTTTGAGGATGACATAAAGCTCTTCTGTGTTGATGTTGTACTGAACCACTTTGATGGCCTGAAAGTGAGACATCACATACCACATTAAAATAATATATTTCGCAATTTCCAAACAATCTATCCAAGTGATTACACTCAGCAAAGCCCAGCGGTGTCTCACCTGTTGCTGTCCTGGTTTCCGGATCTCGCTCGGAATTATGAACCTGGGCCCCGTTTCCCCTGCAAAGCCGCATCTGCAAGAAAATGAAACTGTCAGTTGAACTGCTAGAGGACGCACAGAGAAAATTAAGATTTACATTTACGATTGTTCAAGAACATTACTAGCAAGAATAATGCAATCAGTAACCCCTTTTTTTCAGGCTCCTACACATACTACAATATAAGCAATAGCAGTGAACTGTGCAAAAACAAAACAAATAATGCATACCAACATGGCAGTCAAATTTTAGTGAGGAACAATTTGTATCTGAGGAACAAAGACTTGGCTCAAAGGGCCACATAAAACATTTTATGAAATGGCAAAAATCCTTTTAGTAAGTTGCATCTAAATAAAATCACAGTGATGTCTTTGTCGACAGTTACTGTCCCACAACATCTGACACAGAGCTGCACTGTTATTTCAGAATCAGAACTGCAGCTCTGTGTCAGATGTTGTGGGACAGTAGCTGTAGACAAAGACATCATTATTAAAAGACAAGAGAACGGTCCTCTTGATCTTCATGTGACTTGCCTCAGGCCAGTTTCTCATCTTTACTAAAGAATACATTTGACTAAAATTACAGCAAGGTGACATATATTATGTAGCAGTGATAGCGAAATATATTTAGAATTTCATTGTAACATTTTTGGTAAATCTCCAGTAATGTGCTCACTGTAAGTAACCTGTGTGTGTGTGTGTGTGTGTGTGTGTGTGTGTTGGGGGGGGGTATGACGAGGTATAATGACAGGCGAAGTGACTTTTAGTATCAGACAGCTTTCACATTACCAGGTACTTAAATAAAACTATTTAGGTCACTCAAACAGCAGTCAACTTGGGACGAAATTTTCATCTCACAACGGACAAATGACAATGACCTGGTCTGGTCTGACGAAACCAAATTTAGATTTGTTGTTCAGTTGGCCTTTTCCAGTTACATCAAATGCAATTAAATAACCATCAATATAATAAAACGCATATCAATACCTTTGTTTCTAGCTAGATGATTCTGATAAAGTTTAGCTTTGGCTTAAGCTAAATGGGCTCGTTGTGTGAAATGGACCCAAATACGTGTAGGGGGTTCAAAAACTTTTAATTGGCAGTGTAGCTGGCTATGATGCTACTGGCGTACAGTACAATTGTTTTCCTTTACTTGTTGGATTTTATCTTAGTTCTAATATGGCATTAGCTAACGCCAGCTAAACACTGACATGTCTAGTTAGCATTGACTGGGTGGCTGACTAGCTAACACCGCTAACGTTACAGCATTTACTAGTAGTATATACAATGTTGTATCATGTGTTTGTGAGGAACCCCTGTATTAGACCGGATTAGATTAGTGCCTAGCGGTAAATTAAGAAAACAAACATATACGTTAGCAGATAATGCTAACCGAATGGATGTGTTAACAAGGGTCGTGCTAACGACTGACGTTACTCACTTTGTGTATGCTGCTCCCAAGTCAATGACGATCGCAGTCTTCTCTCCCCCGCTGCCTAACCCATCAAATAAGGGCATTTTATTAATTTATTAATTTAATGTTAATGCTTAGCGTTGACAGGCGCAAATGTGCATCGTTTCAACAGGACAGAAAAATTTGTTGTCTTCCTGTTGGGTTGGGTTGGGTCTTCAGAAACGCGATGACGTCACATAGAATTGCCTGTTTAAAATATGCTCATAATTATTTAAACAATGGAAACTTTCTATTCAACCAGTGCATTTCAGATAAATCAACCAAATGCAGACTTTTCAAATGCAAAACGTAAAGCGTTAACTAATTTTAGAAATAGCCTACAATTACAGACCTAACAGATAAGTTCAAAGTACATTTTCTATCAGCTTACATCATTTTCTTATTTTCATATATTTTAGATATATTGTGTTTTGTATATAAATCTTCTTTGATGCATTGAAAATCCCTGTATTCTAGGGGAGACCAGGAACAGTTGTAACAGTGAAGAGCAACTTTAGTTCCACTGAATGAAAATAAAAGGGGATTTAAAAAAAAGTTACTTCAAAAGTTATCTGTCATAAAAGGGAGTCAATGTTTGAATTTAAAAAAAATAAAAATACCGATTTTCCCACTGACTATTGACACACAGAGGTGCCCATGGATGCTGATGGTGTAACCTACATACCATCTGTGGTGTAACCTCACTGGGCCACCACAGGGGGGCCACTGGAACTTTTCCCCGAACTATAACCATATATGAGCCTTCTCCAGTTTTGCTGTGCTAATATCTCTGGCCCCGCAGGAGTCATATTTCTCTGATACAAATAATTATCCCATTTGTTATATGTTTACCATACCGCATTACCATACCATTAACTGTATTAAGAGTCTCAATTCCTGCCAAGATAGCCCTTCTCAGTTGGCAGGGAACAATTTGAGTCCCCTAATTTCTAGTGAAACCTCTTTGATACTATGACTGAGTCAGAGTTGACTTATTGGGAAGTAACATACAATTCAGACCATGCAGTTGTTCTGACTTGATGGATATGTAACTTAAGATAATTGGTGGTTGTTACTTGTGACTATGAAAATGCACATACACCACTAGTTATACTAAGTGCTCATGCATGCACCTGCTTGTATTCTGTGCTATTTTGGAGGAACGGTGCTAATTGAATGGGCCAGGGCAGTCATACAGGAACGAATCCGCTGTCCGCAAAACAATGCAGGAGCCAATTTGATCACAGTATAATGGCGTGTAAAAGCTGGAAGTGCATAATTAATAATCGTAAGAACATATGCATAATCACTGATACCTTCGGTGTTCTCTCCTTGTTTTCCAACACAGATCTCTTTACACAATATCCCGAACATATCCCATGACACCTTTCGTTAAAGTTGACTTTATATTAACTTTATATTTTGCAGAGCTGCTATCTCCGCTGAAAATATGAGTTACACCTAACTGTGAAAAACAACTTGAGCACACGAGCCACAGTTCCATTCAAAAGAAGTTTTTGCACGTGTAGAGCTTGCAAGCCATCATGTAAGTGTAGATAAAGGCATTAATCCTGATTACTGATAAATGCCATTTACAACAGCAAATAGTACTAATTAACCAACAAATGATGGCAGATAAGTACTGCTTTTAACTTAATTATTTTGAACGTTACATTTCCCTCGTTTGCAACAAATGTGATTACATTTAAATCAATTTAGCAAGCAAAAAAAAGTTTCATATAATATATGACAGGCGACCTTTCAGTTGAGGTTAAGGAGCTGTCCGTTCAGCAGCACCAGGAGCTGATATGGCCCTTTGGGAAAGAACGAGACACAATATGCAAAAGTAGGCAGAGGAAAATGAACGAGGACTAGATGCACTGGAAGGCAACAGCACGGTTATCATAAAGCAGACGTCAAAGCCGTCGGTTTGAATAAATCGTGCAGATTTGAAGCATTTGGGTGGCAGCAGGCGGACATACGTAGAGAAGACGGAGACTTTCAGTCAGTGACGCTGAGCTGCACAACAACAAGCCTTCACCTTGCTTTCTACACTAGACTATCCTGAATTTGTATCCGTAAGAACTGCATTTTTGGGGTTTTTTTTTTTTTTTTTTTTTTGCACATTGCAAGAGAAGCTCTGCGTCCTCCAGGTATAGCGATCCGTCATGAACTCTGGAAGGTAAAGGCAGTTTTATTTTCAGCCTTATGCGACTTTAATTGTTACCTTATGTGCATTTCTCTCTCAGTGCCAGAATATGATGATGCGATTTAAGGAGGATGCATTGTAATCTCTGTGAATCTGTTTACAGTCCAAATGCTCGAGCGATCATGTTGATCAGGTGGTGGACCGCACGAGCATACTGGCTGAGTGCGTAACTGTATTGATCAAGGGGAGGAGGGGGGGTTAAGCAGGCAGAAAAGTGGGTTGTATTGTGACATTGTTGGACTGGATGATGATTCCTCTCAGACGTTTGTCTGACTCAGGCAACATGAAAGGGTGTCACCCCTGTTAACACCAGACGTTTCATTTCGTTCTGTTTTCAATGCAGTTTGGGATTTGATAATGTGCATATGTGCTGTTTGAATATTGCCCTCTATTTAGAGAGATGCAGGTCTGTGTGGTGTAAAAATGTAACATTCATGGAGCCATCTGTAGAGGATCCTGGAGGATAGAAAACCTGGTGCTATTTATAGGTGAAGTGCGGAGGGGTGCTAAGGATTGCTGTGTCAGATTCCTACTCTGTCTCCCTCTGTTTGTCACTCTCCCTCTGTGTGTCTGTGTGTGTGTGTGTGCCCAGCATTTCTTTCCTTCTGTTTATACAAAACAGAACAGAAGAGTCTGAGATGAAAAGGAATTTCATCCGAATTTATTCAAACCCTGCTACTGCAGCATCAAAGCAAATGCAGGCAGAAATGCACAGTTAATCCTGTTCTCTGTGGTCTCTGCGGTTAGCACAGACTACATGAAGTTCTCAAATGAAATACGCTTTGCATTCTGACCCTTTAATCTGCAGTTGCAGTTGTAATATGCCCTGTCACCTGTCTTCCTTCCCAGCCACCTCTGCTTTGTCTCTCTGTCCACATGTCTGCTGGGTGACAAAGCGTTGAAGTTGCAGGCAGGGACTGTTCACACCTCAGTTAAGCCTATTAGCATTTGTCATTTGCGTCCACTCTCAGCAGGCACTGAGACGAGACAGAGATGCTGATGTTTGGGACGCTCCATCGCCTCCTCCTGGCTGGGACCTGTCTCTGTGTCTATGGAACCCCTGTCCGCCTCCCAAACTTCACCCCCACTCAGGACAGCGGCTGTGACGAGCAGTGTGCCGTCTTAGTAACAACTGTTGGGTCAACGAACGCCCCAGATGTAAAGTCTGAACCCTCAGATACAGGTGCAGGAGGAGGGGCTGGCTCACATGGACAACCTCAGGCGATAGCTCCAGTGACGCAGACAGAAAACGGGGACAGCCTTGATGGGAGATTTGGGCCGAGTGAAGTAGGCGGAGAGGCGTGGAGCCAAAAGAGCGAGGTAAAGAAGGTCGGGAGCATGTCTGAGATGGGAGACGCTCAGAGACAGTCGGAGGCAGCTTCAGTGCTGCCTGTTGATCCAGAGGGTAGAAAGGAGGACAAACCTGTCACCAGTGGGCCTATATTAAGTTCTACAGGTGGGAGAAAGCAGCTGGACATAGCCGTGAGTATCACAAGGTTGACTCCAGATGGATTTTTACCCTCCTCCACAGCACCACCACAGCTGAGCATCACAGCCAGAGAGAGCAAAGACCAAGGTGGGGAGGACCCAACAAAGCTACCTGGTCGTGGTGATTCTCTCCAGGATAAAGACCCAGAAACAAGCTCACCATCCTCTACAGAACCTCCAAATCCTGGAGCACGGGTCCAGAAACTGACCTCCCACAGTCCCATCCCGCCATCGGTTTTTGTCTCCTCCACACCTTTGTCAATTTGGGGCCACGATGGAGCTACAATATCCTCCCTCCCAGATCCCCTGTTACCTGAAATTGGACCAAACCTGATGCCCAGAGAGGATGGGCCAGAAAGCCTGTGGACTGAGGCAGCGAGGCCCAGTGGAGGTATGTCAGAAAAATTAGAAACATACAATTAATGTTGATGGAAAATGAACATGCATGGATTTTTGTTGGGGTAAAACTTTCTGTAATCCCTTACTGGTCATAAATTCAACATATCTAAATTTAAGACAAACAAAATCCCTCCAAAGTGGTGCAAGGTAATGCTCTGCAGTCATTGTCCCCCTTTAAGACTTCCCTCTACAACAGTCCGTATTTTCTGGCTCGCTGGATTTGCAAGGTTTCAGGAGACTTCATTAAAAAGTGAGGCGGAAATGAAAGCGACACGTCTAGTGGCAGAGATTGCCTTTGATGATTGGCAAAGAAGGCGCCCGCTTTTCCTCGCTCCACTTTGAACCCCAGCTGGGACCCGTGGCAGTCTAATTACTTTCTATTCCTGACTCGAGCCTGAAAGAAAAAAAGAGAGAACACACACAACTGCCAGGAAAAGGCTAGTGGCAGGGTGTATTATACAAGTCCTTGGAGTATTCAACCCCTATTTCTCTCTATCTATATACCCCCCCAAACCTCTCCTCTTTCTTTCCCACCCTTCACACTCCCCATCCAGACTATTGTAAAGAAGCAGGCAGGTTATTATTCAGTGATGAGAGGGAAATGGATTAAAAGAGTCTGTCTGAGCCAATATGTGTTCCTGCCGTCCATTTGGGGGTTGTCTGTTTGGTGAAGCTTCCTCCCAACAGAAAGGAAGCTGACAAAAAACTCTATTCCCAAAATGGCATTATGTAAAAGGATTGCAGTCTTTATTTGCATTTTTCAGCCTACTTTAGAAATGCTTTGGACTAAAGGAAATGCCTGAGAGATATGCAGTAAGTAACAGTTTTTTTTCCTGTGATGGCCCCCTCTGTGGTAGCCTCTTATCTAGAAAGGACCATTTTTCAAACAATCGTCCTTTCATTGTGTCTTAGCTGCACTGTGAACTCGGCTCTGAGAGAGTGCAAGTACTGCTAATGAGAAAACCGCATGTCAAAAGAGGTACCTGTTTCAAAAAGCTGCATTCTGTCATAAGGCGCAATATGCCGAATACAGTTGCTGCTTTGCAATAGAAAACATATACATTTTTAATCTTAAGCTGTCAGCAGAGTTGTGTGTAAAGAAACTGCAAGACCCTCAACTTGTCCTCATTCATTTGCCCTAGTTTACTCACTGAATTGAACCTAGCATGACCACAAAAACAACATGTTCAGACTGCAGTATTTCACTGATATTCACCAGAAGGTCCAAACTATTCTGCCCTTTGGAAATGAAATACCATGCCATATATCCTGACCCTCATTCTGTCTCCGTGCTTGTGTTGACACAATTACAGTGGACACTGTGGTCCCGCTGTCTCAGGATGAAGCCACAGAGGGCACCATGTCATCGGAGGCTCTCCCTCTCATCTTTGAGCCTTTTGATGATGTCACACCAGAGGGGGCACCTGCAGAAGCGGCAGCGGTCACACTGGTGGCCGGCAGCGCTCAGCCTCCTGCTGCCATGGTGACCGGAGGAAGGCCTGTGTCAGAGGTGGACCTGGACCAGCTGGTCACCGTGGAGACAGACAGCGATGGTCCCTCGCATGCCCCACCCCTGCTGATGCCAGACTGGACGTCACCTTGGCAGACGTCTGGCGCTGAGCTTCTGGAGCCAATCAGCTCCTCTGGTCCGTCTGTTTCACAGCGACAAGCCAGAACTGAGTCGGAGGATCATTCTGAGAGAGGTGATGTGGCAGGACCAGAATGAATGATAATGATACCATTTTTTTTTTTTGCATGTTTAGCCTTTTTTCTACAAATCATATGTACTTCACGTTACTGCCAACCATTTTCTAAAGCATACCATAGTTGGGGTGATAATTCATGTGTGATGGAGCTACTCATTTCAGAAAGTGTATCACCAACATAATATGTTTACTGCATGAGAATATGCATTTAAAACCCAGTTTGAAGTGGACTTATAGTGCCAGAGTACATGATGATGGTGCAGCGCTGTTTTCTATTAAGAAAAGTACCACAATTTTTTTGGTTTAGTGTGATAAAAGCATTTTTCCATCTAGGATGGTTGGAATTCATGTCACTTCAGCATTAATGTGAACTTGAAACTTGAAACTTGGGCTTGAGAATTCATCATTTTGGACATGCATGAATGTCTCTTGGTTGGTAGTGGAAAACCATCTCACACTTAAGAGTCAGTCTTGAAAGTGAGAAGCTACCACATTGTCCTCAGGCATTGGATGATGTCCATCCTTGCTTATTGTATGCGTGCATTTCCAACATAACTGCCAATGCAGTGCTGCTTGGTGTCTGAGATGCGTCTGTGAATGTCTGAATCACTGAAACACATGCAACAGAAGTTCACCCAAAGTGTAATCAGACATCTTGCACTCTCACACATTATCAGATGTTAAAATGAGCTGTGGGTCGGAGCTGAAAGTTGTACACACTGTGTGTGAAAACCTCCACTTCTCTTGCTTTCTCCTTGTGCTATGTGATTTGCGACATGTAGGCGCTGTGAGGACGCCAAACCTTGAAGAGAACTTGCCCACCACCGGCCCCTCCTTCTCATCCCTCCAGCGTGCTATGACAACGGTTGCCATGGCAACCCATCAGTCGATGCACAAATCCAGATCAGGGTTAGAGGAGGTGGAGTCTGAGGGTATGACGAGTTTTATCGCCGACTGAAAAATGATTTAATTTTAAGTATCATTTTTAAATGAACGTGACCCTTCGTTCTTGGCTGCTGAGTAGATGACTTTGTTTTGTTCCCCGCAGAGGAGCCAGATGAAGATGAGGACGATGAGAACTCTGAGGAATCGGTGGAGGATGAGAGTGAAGAGGACCTAACTGAATCACCTAAAACATCCTCAACGCAGCCTCCTTATAGCCTCATCCCTCCACCTCCTGTCTGGGTTCAACGCAACCAGGGGCTGAGTATGTGAACATGGTTTCATCTTTTTTTTTTTTTTTTTTTTTTTTTTTATCAGCTTTGGAATATCTAATAGGAATACACAATAGCATGTATTCAGTGCTCATACAATTACTTGTTGCCTTCTTAAAAATGACCAGACTACACATACACAGGAATATTTAAACTACTACCTGTAAAAGAGATTAAAAGAGTCTTCAAGTATGTTGCCCTGCTAAATCTATGGCTCTTTTCTTCCAGTGAGGAGCTGGGTAGAGCTAATCAGAGAAAAGGTAATACTGCCCCCTGCTGTCCTTAAAAAGTCTTGGTTGTCCTTCAAAAAATGTCTGTTTCCTTTATTTCTTTTCTAAGTGAGATTAAGGATTAAGCTGCTAATATTCTATATTTTAATTATTCTTAACAAATCCCATGAAAAGACCAAAACCAAGAATTAAGTGATCCTACTAACAGGTATTGCCTCTGTAGCCAAAGCCCAATATGTTATTCCTCTTTGCCGTAGAGCATTGTTGTCCAAACACTATTAAAAACACATCAAGAAGACACACTGTTACAATGGGTGATGAAAAATGAAGACTTTGGAGTGGCCTAGTCAAAGTCCTGACCTGAATCCTATTGAGATGCTGTGACATGACCTTAAAAAGGCAGTTCATGCTCGAAAACCCTCCAATGTGGCTGAATTACAACAATTCTGCAAAGATGAGTGGGCCAAAATTCCTCCACAGCGCTGTAAAAGACTCATTGCAAGTTATCGCAAACGCTTGTTGCTGCTAAGGGTGGCCCAACCAGTTATTAGGTTTAGGGGGCAATCACTTTTTCACACAGGGCCATGTAGGTTTGGATTTTGTTTTCCCTTAATAATAACAACCTTCATTTAAAAACTGCATTTTGTGTTTACTTGTGTTATCTTTGACTAATATTTAAATTTGTTTGATGATCTGAAACATTTAAGTGTGACAAACATGCAAAAAAAATAAGAAATCAGGAAGGGGGCAAACACTTTTGCACACCACTGTGTGTAACCTGTTTTTAAAGATTTATATCTTCATAGTTACAAATGGGCTTGGTGCTGAGAGCCACAGACAGGGTGGGGAAATCAGAAAACAGTGACAGACTCATTCTTTTCATGGTATGTGTTGACAATGAGAAAAATATAGAATTACATCTGTCTTACCTGTTAGGTTGCGTAAATCCCTTCATCTAGGCAAATTAACCACCACAACTTTTGATAATTTGGGGTACAAGAAAGATTAAATGGATTTACCTGGATTAGACATGTTTACGACTGCTCCGTTTTGACCCCTGTGTCTCCACCCTCGGCAGGCGGGTTATGTGTCTGGGATGTTGGCCCCTGTGGGCATTGGCATCACTGGAGCCCTGCTAATCGTCGGCGCCCTCTACAGCATCCGGATGATTCACCGCAAAAGAAGGAACAGCTTCAAACACCAGAGGAGGAAGGTCAGACAGCCAGAGGTCAATACGCTACTTGTAATTATCATTTGTTATTACTAGTTTCATTTGCTATTGAGGATCAATCTTGTGTCGAGTATTAAGTTTATTTTTCCTCCACAGCAACCTCGAGAGCCCGGAACCAGCCGTCAGGACCAGGCCATGTTGCTGGCTGACAGCTCCGAGGATGAGTTCTGATGAGACCCTTTTGGCCTCCTTTTGTCGGTGACCAATGGCTGATGCGCCTGTAAAGGAGGCTCTGCGAACACCCCCGTCGCTATGACTACCACATCTCCTACCACCCTGGGCTGTTTGGCTATGACTCATCTGATCCACAGAGTATGACTGCGTATAGGACACAATTTGCACAGGCTGCGCAACGGTCAGCTTCGTATTCCCCCCTCTTTCTAAAAGTACCAATGTGAGCACTTTTCTGAATGTTGTTAGGTGATTTGACTAATGGCTGCTCGTAAAAACAAAATGCATTAGTATGGTATTGGCAGGATAAAAGTGTTGCCGGTAAATTAAGGTTTTGGCTTTGTGGAGTTGAGGGGGAAAGTGTGGACCAGCGGGTTTTCTGTCAAGTAATAAAAAAAAAGGGCTGTAGAAGAGTTACACTACATAAACAATGTAAATATATGTACTGTATATGTAGCTGACTTGGGGTCAGTCGTGTTAGTGTAAATAAAGTTTTAATTCTTGCTACATATCTAAGATTTTTCAAGGAATTGTTTAACATTTTGGGAAATACGCCCAGTCGTTTCTTGCCGAGAGTTAGATGAGAAGATAGATACCACTCTCATATTTGTCCGTTAGCTGGAGCTAGCAGCCGGTTAGCTTATCTTAGCATAAAGACTGGGGGGAAACAGCTAGCCTGGTTCTGTCCAAAGGCATCAAAAACTGCCTACCAGCAGCTCTAAAAGCTCACTAATAAACATGTTTGTTTAATCAGTACAAAAAGTAAGTGTAAAAACGACAATTTGCTGTTTTTCAGGGGTCATAAGACGAACCATCACTTGGCTGGGAGCAGTGACTTTTTGGAGTCTCTGCTGGTTACAACTGCTAACTGTTAAATAACATATAACGTGGTAATTAGTGAGCTTTAGAAGTGCTGGTAAGCAGATTTTGTTACATTCGGCCAGGCTAGCTGTTTCCAGGCTTTATGCTAAGCTAAGCGTCTCTTGGCTGTAAAGTTAGCTTCATACTCATCAGACAAACATGAGAGTGGTAGCGATCTTCTCGTGTAACTCTGCAAAAAAAAAAGTGAATAAGCCTGTTTCCCAAAATGCTGAACTATTCCTTAAAGCAAGATTTCCTTCATGTACAATTCATTTGAATTAATGCTTCGTTTAAATGTGAATTTTGTGGAAATGTAAATGTTTTATTCAAAGGCATTTGTTCATAAAAGTTACTGTGAGACGCACATACAAAATACCATAATCCTACAAAAGTATGTAGCATAAAACAGATTTTGATGTACAATATAACTCTGATATGAATTAATTCTTTTGCCACTTGCAAAATGTTTCTTTTTTAAGTGCATGACTATGTCTAAGTCTATTCATACAGACTTCTTTTTAATGAATGAAGTGTTTCTGTTGGCTGTAAAAGCAAAAACTTTGAAGACACAGGGGCAGAAGTTAATATTTTCACAAGTGAATTTTTTTTAAACCAGCTCATTTTGCACAATAGTGGTTTTCGTGTGTTAATCTGGTTCAGACAAGGACAGATAAAGGAGACGTTTTGGCCGACACGTTGGGCCCAAGAATGTCACATTGCTGAGGTGCAATGAGTTGCAGTCAGATAAAGTCCTTAAGTTTTGAGAGAAAATAAGGGTAATCATTTAATCAAAACTTCTCTGCTGTAGTTCACACAGAAAAGATGCAAGAGATATTTGAACACTACTCATTTGAGCCATGTTTGTAAGACCAGTGACGATAAAGAAAATATATTTTCTGTAACTTTAAGCCATCTGATATGCTTAATGTACAACTGCCTGTTTATATGCAATAATACTGTTTTAGGGTAACTGTGATGTAAAATAGTAGACACTTTTTTGTCTCTTTATGTAGATATGAAACAGGATGTGATCAAATAAACAACTCTTTTAGATGTCTGATTGTGACTCTTTCTTCTGAAGTGTGAATTATGATTTAAATGAAAACCACTCGACAGCAGACAAGATAACCCAGTTTACAGCATTAAAAAAATCAAATAATTTATTTCTGTGTTCTTTTTTCCACATTAAATAAAAGCTATCGGACATTTCCAGATCAAAATCAAGTGAGGGGACAGGGAAAAGGAACAGGGGGAACAGAAATCTGACATGCAAAACGACCTTTTGCTCTCCCCTTTGCACACCTCATGGTTGGCGGTGGAGGCAGTGTCAGCTGCCCCGAAAAGACTGCAGGAAGTTGCTGTGGTTGGTTGGTTGTAGGGACCACAGCTTTTTGTGGCGCAGCATGACAGCCAAGACAAAAGTTGTTTATCTCATCAACAAACTGGTATCTCTGGGAATTTATGATTATAACACTCAAAATGTAGGATGGCAGATGTCGCCCCGGGAGAGGGCAGAGAAGCGGGGTTGTGATTGTTACAGTAAGCTGCCTGGATAGCACAGCAGATGTCCAGGACGAGGGGGAAAAAAAAAAAAAAAATGCTTCCGACATGAACACTGAACTGGCATGTCAAGTCAAAACTTATTCCAAATGCATTGTCAGAGAGAGCTGGGTAAAACTATGCAACACCACAAGCCATGGCTACAAACTGATATTGATGACGAAGCCCTTCGGTCTGTGATCGAGGTGTAAACAGAGCCCTTTGGCTCTTTGAGACGGGCTGTAATGCCCAGACACCTAATGGAACTGCCAGTTTCACAGGAGTAAAACAAAAAAAGATTTTAGATTTCCTTCAAAATCTAAAACACCTCCTCATACCGACAACTGGTTTGAAAGGTTCATTTTGTAAGGTGTTACCTATCTTGTCCTTTCATCCATCAGTAGTCACTGTACATAAGAAGAAAAGGCCGGGACAGTGAGGGGACAAAGAAGAAGAGAACAAGTGTCCAACACAGGGACAGAAGTTTGGAACCTCCAAAATAATCCCGGAGTTTACACAGGGTGATAATTGAAACAGTGTCAGAGGAGCAGGGTCTAGAGCGTTTTCACATGCCCGGTATGAACTGCTCATAAATCTCGTAACACCTCTGGATGGGCTAAAGTAGCACAGAAATGAAAAATAAAAATTACATCTGATAAATCAACCCAAACCGCCCCCCTCCCAGATGATTCACAAAAAACAAAACAATAAATCTGATGAATAGAACACTAGTATACAAATCTGAAACAAAAAAAAAACTAAAAGAGGAAAATGGGTCATCTGATCCATTGCTCCAAATGCACACAGACAAACGTACATACACAGGCGGTTATGTGGGTGGCAGCTCTGTAAACATCTATTGTCACTTTCAGTCCTGGGCTCCTGGGATGAAATATCTCAGCTGAACTGCTGAAAGGGGAACACGAACAAGGTCCTGTAGTGTCATTCATAGAGACTAGCTCATCAGTCCTTAAATCATTAAAACATTGGACTACCACAAATGTTTTCTGGAGACTTTTGTTTGTTCTGCAGTCAAGATTTTATAGCAGATTTTGCTCTGATTTTCAGTTGTGCCACATGGCAGTGTCTTGCAGTGCTTTGTACTCTGAATATTGTAGGCAGGATTAAAGCACACAGATGTCTAATTGCATAATTTATAGAGCTACAAGGAAAACAAAAGTTTACTTTAAATTGCAAACCTGTGATGTAGGTCGTCTCCAAATTTGACTGAAAAATTCTCCCCTCAACCAAACTGTCTCCTGCCCTTTCTATCGCATCAAACACTAACACCAATCCTGGAAAGCTAAAAAAAAAAAAAGAAGAAAAAAGCGTGTGATTTGTTCCTTCCTGTTGTCCTTATATGGCTGGAGCAAAACACAGCACCTAAAAAAGGCTCCGATTTTCCTGTGCTTCCTCTGTAAGTAGAGAAATTAAAGTCTTACAGAACAGATCCACACCACTGTCAAAATAACAAGACACATTCATACGTACACATCCACACTGCAGCAAGTTCCAAAGAGGTGCATCTGGCCTTTGTTCATTTTACTTTGAAGAAAAAACAGAAGTGGCTGAAGCAAACTTTGTTTGCCATAATTAGTGTGGATTGGAACATCTGGGTGCATCTATGACGTGTTCCAGGCTGGAGATCATTAAATGTTAGCGAGGTTGGTTGTGCATCAAGTTAGGGCACCATGGAAGTGCAATGTGGACTCAGCTGCTTATGGGCAGCATGAGGTTATACAGGTGTATAGTAGACAAAATGAACTGAAAGCGAACAAAAGAATAAAATATAATCTGCTAAGAATACTTGTCTATTTTCCTTTTTTTATCAAGACATAACACACACACACACACGCACTCAAACAGGAATCCAGCATATGTAACACTTCGCCCTCCGGTCTGGTGCCAAGCGCAGATCAGAACCGGGCCGAGGCTGCCGTGTCACGCCTGCTAGCGGGCAGATCACTGCAGTTGTGGCTGAGAGCGCTGATGGATTGAGTGGCACTTGCAATGAGGAGAATCAGATGAATAATCTAAAAAGAGTAAACTGATACGGCTTGGACACATTTGACCACATCATCATTGGCAAGGAGTCTGCAGCTGGCAGTGCATTTGGGAAAAAAGTTCTGAAGAAAAAGATTGAACTCCTCACCCATACTGTCAGGGTTTGATGATGAGAGATTTAGTGAAGGACACTGAAGCGAAGAGGTGGCAGATCCACCAGTTGGGCGTAGTTTGAGGTGCTAATGGAGTGATTTGTTTCGATCAACCGCTCTGCACCAACACGCTTACACCAAACACAGGAAGGGATTCGGAGGGTTAGCCTCAGACTGGGTTAATCAACACACACACACTCGTCACGCTTTTTCCCGCACTCACATTAAAATAAATGCATGCATATCTTTACAGGCTTCAGTCCTGGAGGCTGAGGCAGGTGATGGAAACAGCAGCAGGGAGCAGCTGCGCCCATTGGACAGGATGGGAAACAAAAAACAATAGTACGCACAAGTCCAACCAAGCATGCGCTCACACAGTCACACAAACACGTTCACTTGCTCACAGTGAAACCAAGCACGCCACATACACATGCACACAAAAACAGGCCAAACACTCGTTTTCCAAAAAGACATGAGGTGGTACAAACACACAGTCATACTATAGCTTTTCCGTCAACCATCCGAACTTACAAGGTTAAAAAAGAAACACAAAAATAAACTCCACAAATATTCTCTTCCCAGTCTGTTTTTTTACCGCCCTGCTTCCTTATTTCGCGTGGTGTTGTTTTCTTTAAGTTTGTTTTTGTCCTGTGTTCTGCAGGAGGATTTGGTGTGGTGCCATGTCCTCTGGCGTTCGGACACACGTCCTCACTTGAGCTTCCTCACACCTCACGTCGCGGTCAATGCGGCATCCAAGCTTGAAGGTCAAAAGGTCACCTAGTCCCCAGTCAAGGTCATCCCAGAGACCACCCTCACTCGCCCCCTCCTCATCACAGAAAGTATCAGGGGCCCCTTCATGAAAACATCAGGTGGGATGTCAGTCCGTTTCTGCCTAAACAACAGTTGTTTAGAGGTCAAGGACAAAAAGAGGGTGGGTGTGTTTGCGTGTCTATGCATACCTATGTGCATACTCCTTATGTTTGTACTTCGGCGTGTGTGTGTGTGTGTGTGAGTGTGAGTGTGTATATAAGAGTGAAATGACCAGGGCAGAGCTGAGGCTGTCAAGCTGATAGCGTACGAGGTGAACAGCACCCGCTGTCCCATCCTCCCCTGTCCCCTCTTCTTTCCTCTAGCGGAGCCACAGTTTGAGCCGCAGCGCGTCCACTCCGTTAAGGTAGTATCTGAACAGCCGCTTGTCTCTGACAAAACCCAAGTTCTCGTACAGCTTCAGGGCTGATTTGTTGGTGATTTCAGTCTCCAATACAACCTGGGGACACATAGATGGCCATGTCAGTGTGTTGTTGTATACATGAGTGGATCCTTATATGGTTTACTACTTTTTCAGAAACTGGTACAAAAGATATATTTAGTTGTTATGGACTGTTGATGGGCCCTAACTGTAGTTTTTCATGTTTTAGCCTATTCAAGGAAAATGTTGACCATACTGGAAATTAGCTTACTTGCTGACATAGGATCAATATCAATTTCATCACTGTTGGTTCAGTGCAGTGATAGCTTCATTGTTTATCCTAGGCTAAGCACTAGAGTAACCCTTTGTAAACAAAAGACACTCAACCCCATGACTCTAAAGCGGCCTTAGTTACATGTTGTATCTCATTAGCTAGCAAGCTAGTTACAGATACTTACAAAAGAGAGCTGGGTTTTGTATATAATTACAAAAAGTATGCAAAGCAAAGCTTTATGGCAACTGACCTCTTAGATACTGTGAGTAGTTTGGGGTGTCAGCTGTTGTTGGTCAAGAATAGCTTCAATGAGTAAGCTAGCTGCTAATTACACCACAATGAGCGTGTTTACATGGACTAGAGTATCCCTCCTATGATCGGGTTTTTGAAGTATCCCATTTTTGTGCTTGTGCATCTAAATGCCATATCCTGAATATGATCAAAACTGGGATAAGCCTCATCATAACCGGGATACTTAAGTCCATGTAAACACACTTAATGTCTCATATTCGATTTCTATGTGTGTTAAATACATGAAGGATAAAAAAAGACAGTTTAAAGGTTGTTGAAATAAACCTTTGTCTGACATAAGCAAGCTGATTCCCACTGCTTCATTATGCTACAGCAGACTAACTGTTTCATGGAGACATTTTTGACTTCTTTTGTGGTAGGAAAAGCACAGTACACTAGGCTTGGGCCGATTGTCAATTTAATTGACAACTGACGATGGATTGAATCAATCGGCAATGCCTATCTAACTGCCAATGTTCTACGATTAAAAAAAATAAATAAAAATTTGGGCCAGAAAAACCCTGTCATGGTGAATTCTAAGGTGTGTGTACATGTACATACATAAATAAACCACTATTTGTCTATTACATGCTGTGTTTCATTTTAAACACAGCATAGGCTGTTTGCAGCCTAAACATTGTACAATTTCCTAACTACCATTTTCCAAAGCGTAGACAAGTTATCACAATCATTTCCTCACTTTCCCAGCAGCTATTAGTTTCCATTCATTTTGCAAAATTTTGCCAATCAAGCAGACATTATTTTAAACATGCTTGAGATAGGTGATCCACTACCACTACCTGTCAAAGATATGTTATCACGTAGTAATGCAGATGAAAGAAGTGATAGTTTAGCAATCTTTCTTATTTGTGTGTTGACATTCAAGTTGTACAAGTTTGCTGTCAACAGGCAATGCATTTACATGCAAACCAGTTGGGAAAGTCTGAAGACAAATTGCATTTGGTAGTCTGGGATATTTTCCTACGAACAAAACCACAAACCAATATGGCCTGGAAGCTTACACAATCAGCCTTAAAAAAAAACATATGGTACGCTTTGAAAAAAAAAATAGTCGGCAATAGTGTGAAGTGATGCATTTTAGTCAGTGTTAAGAAAACCTGTAAAAATGCTGTATGCTTTTTTAGTTTCCAGGATCCAGGTTATAATGTTTTGCTGGGATCTGTACAAAAAATGCCTGCTGACACACAAGCACCAAAGCTGAAAAAAAATGCAGCTTGCAATAGAGTTACAGTGTTTGCAGTTGCTTGATTGATGACAAAAATACATTTCTACAAAAGCATGTACTTGGTACCCTTGTGTGTACACAATCACACCAACAGAAAAAATGATTACTGTGGTGAATCATGGTGACAGCCCTTTGGTCAACAAAGAGATTGGAGAAAGTTTAATATGGAATCTCATTTCCACCTCAAACATCTGGCCTTTCTGGAGATTTCAAATTCTTTCAAAATGTACTGTGTGTAAGAAGCGGGTGGGTGAGTATGCAGCTATTCAGAGATTTAGAGCAAGTGAAATAGTTTGTAGTAGAGGGAAGAGACTGAAAGGCTCAGAGTAGCTGACAATCAAAGTAAGCTTACCAGCTTAGATAAGTGAAGGACAGGCAAAATGGACCTTGAAATATCAGCAGCAAATTATTTCTTTTGGTTCATGCTCGCACAGAGCCTTTGGTGTTGAACCAACAACAAACTAAAACAAAAATCAAATGCCAAATGTACACAAATTGTTTATTCTAATATCATTTAGAATGTGTTGTTATTTTATGTATTAACTGTATTTTCCAGGGACTTTTGGTTTCTAACAATCTGGCTCGGTAAATGCAAGACTGTACCTTAGTCTACTGCATACGTATGAACCCATAAGTGTGTTTTAGGCTTTTCTCAAAAACTTTAAATATTCCCTGGATGTATTAAAACATGGCTTGAAAAAGGGTGACATGTGAATTGATTTGAGACATCCTCCAGTGGGAATCTTATCTTACCTCGTCACAGTCACCCTCCACCATGGCATAGATGGCCTTCTTCACCAGATTAGTACCTGACACAGAAGAGTCTAAGTCAGTGACGGCACGCAAATAAACAAAACACAAACCTTTAAGAAAAGAACACTTGGTTTTTCTATTTTTCTGGCTTGACTTCCGATAGCATAAGAAAGGCAAATGGTGAACAATGCCGCTTAAATTTAAAGTATAGTGTTACACATTAACTGAGAGTGTATAACTTATCTAAATATCACATTTGCATAAAGATATTTGGTTGTCAAAGAAAGCACAAAAGACGCTGTTGTGCAACTTGGTCTCGGCTCCACATTATGAAACAACAGAGTCGAGATCTCACCGATGCTTTTCCTTCTGTGTTTCGAGTCCACGGCCAGCATGGCGATGTAGCCACGGCGGAACATCTTCTTGTGCATGTCAAGTTTACATACGATGGCTCCGACACACTCCTGCTCCACCATGGCCTGTGACACACACACACACACACAATAGTTAGGTCCTCTGAGTGTGGGATGGCTGCTGAAAGCCTAGCAACAGTTCCTGTACAGTTCCTGTCATCCTGCCAGCTCTCTGAGCTGACCTCTGACCTTTATTTCATGGAACTTCCTCTTATGTCACATGTGGCGTTCCAGACAAACTGGAACTGGGAAGTTTATGACCTTGGGGCTTAGAGGATAAACAAAGAAAAGACAGTGTTTATCAAAGTAGAAAACCCTTACTAGACACTGTAGGTGCAAGAGAAAACACCTACTTTAGTCACATTACTCTCTTCTAAAACTGGAAAGTAAGGGTTTTAAAACTTTGCTTGCTACTAAATACCTGTACACATATGACCCTTACATCAGTGATGAACTAAAAGGGATATGTTATGTCAGTTCAATTTTTCTTGATTGGACAGCTATTAATTCAGACTGAAATCCACAAAAATGAACAAGGATGAAGGCTTTGTGATAGACTAGTGGGTGTTGTAGCTCTGTCAACAGATACAATACAAACTCCAAACCAATGTGCTATCAGTGAGACATATATATATATGCTTGTTTAATCTGAGTGTGTTTATTCTCAGTACATTTCAGCACTCTGTATGGCTGCCTTTGATACACACTGACAGGTGATGGAAAGCTATAAGCATGCAGTCACACCCAGCCCCAACAATGGTAAGCAGCTTCAGGTAACCGAAGTCCATGGAGGGTAGCTCACACTTTATTTTGACTTGATGAACAAAGATAAAGAGTGAATACGAGCATTTTCTTCACATTGAGATGGTTTCCGTAGCATACTCACCAGAAAGCAGAGCTGCGGCCAGTTGTGGATGAAGTACCTGTACGTGTAAATTGAATAAGGCTCAGACAAGTCCTTGGTGATCAGTCTCATGATCCACGGCATCTGCAGCTCGGATTCATAGCGGACATAGCGGATGCCGTGGCTATCCTCTTCCGCTTGGCCGGGAGAGCTGCTCAGGTCGAGCCGGGCCAGCTCCGCGGCTGGTGGCTGCTGCGGGTCAGCTGAACTCTCCTCTTCGCCGGGCCCGGCAGCGTCCGGCGGCTCGTCGCTCGGCGGTCTCGGGGGCTCCGTGTGGTCAAACTCCTCTTTCCCTTCGTCCCCGGGGTGGGCCGCCTCAGTTCTTGTGAAACTCGGCATCCCGTTCATGCTATTGTTAACCAAAGGAGAGTGACTGCCGTTTTCGGAGAAGGGGCTGTGGCCTTCGTGTTGGCAATGCTCACTATTGTTTCTAGCGGCTGGAGCCCCCTCATTGCTGCCGCTGCTGCTGCTGTCACAGTTGTCCACGGACGGTCTGGGATTGTCAGGCCGGTTTCCTGTGTGTTGGTGGCTGTCAGCGTTCTCCGAAGGGCTGACCAAGCCGTTTAGCTGCTGCTGCTCTCGGGCTTGCATTTTGAGGTGCAGTGCCGCCGGGCTAGCTCGCGCTAGCATGTTTTTCTGCTTCTTCTTAACCGACGTTTTGACTTCGCTTACCGGCTGCGACTTCGTCCCCGTATCGGCGGGTACACAGTCCTCCCTATGGCAGGCCGGCTCTCCGTCTTCCCCCGCCGGGTCTGCGCTCCCAGCACCGGGGAAAGTAGGAATTTCAGCCGGGGATGCAGTCAGTGCGCTACTAGGCCCAGGCGGCACTGTGGCCATCCCACCGCATTAAGGTGGAGATTCACGCTTGGAAAACGCTGAACACAATCTCATCCACAAGGCGGAGGGAAATACAATCAATGTACAAGTTTGCTGACCGAATATTACATAAATCCAGGGGTTTTTGAGGCGATAACGTATCCGCTGGCGACGTTAGTCGCTGCTTTCTCCTCGATTTCCCTGCTGCCGCAAAGTGCTGTCGCAGCAGACAGAGACGTTTTACGACAGTGGTGAAACGCATGACAGATGCAGGTTTTTTTCAGACACCAAGGCCAACCACATACCGTAATTAGCTTTCCATTTAAATAAAGTAATGTACCTCTCTTCAGTCGTTTTAGTTTTATTAACTTATTTGCATTTCCTCCTCTATCTAACAACATGCAATAGAGGATTATAATAAGAAAAAAGCACACAAAAGCAAGGACAACTGGACACATTGGAGCGGGGTCACGATAAAAATAAAGATTTTTAAATTGATGTATAGTTTGATTTTCTTTCCCCCTCAACATATTCCTCTATTTGAAACCCTGAAAAAAGTGGCACAATCTCAAACACGTGTGGTCTGTTTTTCACTTCTTTACTCAGTAAAATGATAAAATTGTTGATAAAAGGAGACGCGATTAATTTTAGTTCTGTTGGAAGATTGTTTTATGCAGAGACTTTCTTCTCACAGTTTGCATTTCATTTTGTACTTATTAGACCTAAATATCATCGGACCGTACGTATTTTAATTTGTATTATAGCCTCATATATGTTGGACCACTTTAAACTGTGAAACTGTCTCAACGATGAAAGTGTCAAATGTGATTTAGGAAGTTGTTGTACTGAAAGGTTCACAACCCTTTAAGTTCAAGAACTGTTGACTTGTCCACTTTCTTACCAGCAGAGGACGCCAAGTTGAGGATATATTTGGATGGATACATTTTTTTCCTTTGAAACAGCAACAATGCAGTTTATCCAGTAGATGTCACCAGTAGATCAGTTTCGTTGGCCTTTATAATTTCAGTTTTCTGGGTAGAAAACGTACAAGTTTGTTCTGAGGTATGTGCACTTATCTTCCCTATGTTTGATCACATGATTACATTATTACTACTAGACAGTGTACAGAGACGGAGTCAACCGCACTCCAGTGTTCACAAGGTTTCTGACAAAATCACTGTAGTAACCCAAGTTTTTCCCTCCACATCATGGCACAGCGTGGATGTTGATTTGAAGCAACTGAAAACAACAAACAAATTGACATGCTTAAAGTTTTAAAATCTTTAACTCTGGCATACTTGCTCAGTATGTGTAGTGTGATTTTGACCTTGGATGATGGACTCAGTGAACAGCAGAGGCTCTGAGGTTTAGGCTCTGACTGCCATCACTCAGATTGATGTGAAGCAGGAAAACCTTTTGGACCTCAAGTCTCCAGCTGCCCTAAACATGCTAATATCTCTGAAGTAAGATGGCAATGCCTACTGAAAGATCATATTATGGAATGATAATCATCATAACACATACCTGTGTTTCAAAAGATCGTTTTTTGGAATTAGCTATTTATTATCAATTAAATTGTCCATTAAAATCAAAATGTATTTATTTCAGACACTTGTTTCGCAGCATGGTAGCCAAAGGCAGTACTGGTAAGTTGTTAATAATTTTCTGTTTTTATAAATCTTTCCCCAAAACTCCATTTAACTCAGTGTTGGTTTTCATCTACATTTGAAAACAGAAGATGAAAGAAGAAGAATGTCCTTTTTCTGTTTATCCTATACCTTAAAAAACATAAACATGAAAAAAACATAAATAAACCAAACTAAAGACATTTTTTATTTATCAGAGATATGTCTGTCTGTGTTCCTATAGCTGCACAGTGTGCTTACTTCTCCCTGAAATATGGGGAGCTTTCCTGTAAATGGAAAAAAAGGTGGAAATGTATGGTGAATATTTTGGAGGACATTGAGGACAATGAAAAAAAAACCCTGTCAGATTTGATGTGTAAATCATGCAACTCAAGTCAGACTTGTGTTGTAGTATCCTCAAAGACAGAGACAGCAGACTTACTTTAGTCCAAGTCTATCTGCAATATGGCGTCACCCATCCTAGGTGGCAGTGTTGCTCTATCATGCCTTCAAGCACGTCTATGTACTCAGAGGTGGCTCACTATTTGGAAAAGACGTGCAAACTTTCAAGTCCAACAGTGCTACCTTATTTCCTATACATAGCAAGAGGAAACAAGATGCTTCTATTGAGCCATAGTTCGTATTACTTCATGTAAACATAGATAGATAGATAGATTGATGATAGATAGATGTAAAAAGTGATGTCTTTATTAAGCTCTGACATGGTAAGAGAGATGCTAAGAGAGATATCTTCTCCTCTTGCCTAAATTCCCCTTCTCTTTGTCCTACATTCAACTACCATGAACATGTGTGCTTGATATGTGGAAAGAGGGAGAGTCATATTTTGTTTGTAGATATATGTCACAGACAGAGACGGAGAGATAGACAGGGAAAGAGACGGCCCTTTGAAAGCTAAGCCTTGGGGCTGAGAACTCTCTGAAGAGCTGGAATCAGACATGCACAATCAGTTCCCCTCTTCAAATCTCCTTTACAGGCCTATCTACTTGAACAGGCTTCTCTTAATTACTTTCTCTATCACTTAGCGAGCTGTGCCTGGGACTAGGAGCAGCAGCGTCTTGCCAGAGACACTTGGCTGGTTTGAACCCATATTTATATATCTTCTTTCTCACAATCCTGTCCCGTACGTTCCTTTTCTCCCCCTTCCTCCTCCTCCTCCTCCTCCTCCTCCTCCTCCTCCTCCTCCTCCTTTTTTTCACTCCTGCTTTCATTCTACACTGCTCTTGTCTCTCTGTGGCTCTCCCCATCCTGTCTCTACCCTTTTCCAAATATCTCCAGGGTGTCAGTTGCGTCATGTGACTGGTGTGCTTGTGATTACAGCAGTTGGCAACCATACTCATCTATGAGGAAGAACCCAAAATACCTTGAATAACGGCAGCATGTACAGAGGTATAAGGTCAGCAGAGAGTGGCAACATGCTCAGGACAACACAGGCTGACAGTGACACCCAAATACCCTCCTCCTTCGAATCTCTCGCCCCGTCTTTCTGTCTGTCTGAAACGGTCTCAGGGACTGGAGGCCAACTTTTGGACCCCCCTACCCCCTCTCCTACTTCTGCCTGTCACGTTGGCTCACTCTCCTCACTCCGCTCACTTCCCTGTGTCCTCCTTCTCATTCTTCTTTTTTTATTTTTTCTGTCTGGCGTCTGGTCCACTAGAGCTGTATTTAATTAGTTTCTGTCGGGTTAATTAGGGGCTAAAGTTAGGGGGTCGGACCAGAACAAAAGCGGGTCAGGCTGGACGGATGCAGGTGCTCCGGTGTGGTTGCCAGATTCCACCGTTCAGATTAAGATGGCTGCAAACTGTCTGGAGTATTGGGGAGAGAGAGAGCCACTAGTGAATCGCAGGGGAGAAGGTTTTCCACCACATATGGGATGGCAGCTCCTTATACGCTGCATGGTGGCATCATTGTACTTATCATTTGATACACTTCAACATCTTTTCATGGCATTCTCCAAAAGAAACCACCTTATATTCACAGGATTTCAGCTTGCTTTCATGCATTTTCCCTCTCATATTACACTGGCACACATCACACAGAGCTAATCTAATGTATGGTGTGTGATATCTTTGCCAGTCTGTTTCCCTGTTGCCATACAAGGTGCTGTGTTGTATGTTCTCATTCATATCGCTCCCTGCACTCAGTCTCTTTTTTCATCTACGTGTGGCAGCTATACCCTTTTCCTTTTGCTTTGTCGGTTGGCTGTGTATAATGAAAAACATGTGAGGAGGACATCAAATGACCAATCCAGACAAGTGAAGTATACATAAAATGGGCAATTCAAGCCTGTGAAGTGTACATCTGTTGTTTAAATGCAGTGATCACGTAAATGAAACGAATGAAAACAGCAGATGTGAGTCTCGAAAAGCTTCAGGCTGCAGCACTTTGAAGGTTAACTGTTTACTTATTGTACTTTTGGCATGTATTCACTATTTTAAAACATATTAAAGTGGCCAAATGGAGCTGTTTTAATAGATGTATGTCAAATATGCACTTAGATACAGACTTATATGTGTAACTTTGATTACAGAGAAGAGCGAGAAGAGCCAAAAGAGACACAATTTGACCTTTTCTTTTATCCTGTGGAGATGAAGAGGGACCAGATGAACTGATATGAGGGGAGAGGAGAGGAGAGGAGGAGAGAGAGGGCATCTCTGGCATGGCTGGAGACCCTCAGTGTGTGAGGGTCCTGGGGCCCTTTAGACAGGCGCCAGCCCAGCAGGGAAGCAGAGACAATCACGCAGCACCAGATTCAATGCACAGAGATGGAGGGATGGAGGGAGATGAGGAGACACAGAGGGGAGGGTTGATGGGGGGGACAAAGAGCACAGTTGAGAAAGGTGGTGGATATGACAAGGAGAAGAGGAGACAGGTCCAGGTAAAAATGGAAAGAGCTGCGGAATAAAAGAGTTGAAAAGAGATGGATGGAGAGGGAGAAAACGACGGTGTGGATCAAGAGGAGGTGAGAGGAGAAGGAGTAAATGGAAGAAAGAGCAAGCTAGAGAGAGATAGCATATATTCCCTCTGTAACAGTCTTTATCACCAGCCCAGATCGTGGCGTATGAACAGTGATCCAAGTCAACCATCTGCTGAGGCTAGATAAGCCTGGGAGAGCTGGGTATTGAGCTGTCACTCAGGGAGGAGTGCAGAAAAAGAAAGAGAGGAGGGGAGAGAGGAACAGAAGAGAAATAAAGACGGAGAGGGAGAGAGATCGGGGGGGTTAGCGCAAGGTAGGAAAATTCAAAGGAAAAGATTTGCGCAGACTGGAAAGCATCCGTCTTGTTAGAGAAAGACTTAACATCAAATAGATGTCCAGCCCTGTCCTGCCTAATCTTGAAATAATCCTTCAGCTAATGAGAAGAACAATAAAACGAGGCTATTTATTGGTTTATATTTTTGTCAACCCACAGACACATATACACACACTCGTGCACGGACACACACATCCACTCACATCATCCACTCCTAATCACGCTACTGATGACATGAGGCTGTTTGTTTTCTGTCACTAACACGTATTCATACATTTCGCCACAGCCAGTTATGAGTACAAAATTAGGCTGTTCTTCAAATAACTGTACAATTCACAACACACACACACACACACACACACACACACACACATTATAATGGCCAAAAAAACTGTGTGTAGGGGGGGTTGTCTCAGTTGATTAGACACCTCTACTGGTGTTGAGAATCCCCAGAGTGGAAGATGGGTTACTAGTTGATTAAGCCTATGTGTAGGTGATTAAGTTCAATCCCACTTAAACATACCCCCCTAAACCACTTACTGCATAACTATGAATGACATTATTATCCTGTATGTGTGTGAGAAACAGAGAGAAAGTGGGAAAAAGTTTTAACATTTAATAGTGGGTGATTTGTGTCATCATTCACCTGATTTTGTGTTTTTAAGATGTACATACAATCCCAGCTACATTTTTGGATGTGTGTTTGTGTTTATAGTGTGATACTGTGGTAGTACGGGGGCGTGAATTAAGGCCGGGAGGGGGGTCAGGCCTGGGAGTGGGGGTTAGGAGGGGATTAGCCGAGGCCAGTTGGATCATTTTACAGCCGGAGGACCCCCCCTCACCCTCTGCAGTCTCCTGGACAATGAGGATTAAACTCCTCTTGTTCCTCAACTCCGAAAAACGGCAGGACGACAAAGACACTATTCCTTCTGGGTCCCCTGGCTGTGGCTGGGAGCTGAACTGAGGAGAGGAGGGAGGAAAGGAGGGAAGGAGGCAGGGGGAGGCAGGGGGTCCATCATAAAATTAATCCCTTCACAGTTTCCTCTGGGTGCAAAGTGAGATATGAGGCAGACATGTCTAATGAAACGTTACAGTCATCTAAGGGCACAGCGATAAAAGCATATATTAAACTAATGGAGCTCGTCATTAGTGCCTCTATTAAGCGGATCGAGAGGGTTGTGCTCTCCTTTGGTGATCAGCACGGAAGATTAATCACTACCAATAAAACTCCACCTTCCCACATTCTCCTATTTCAGTGCTCGTACAATAGTCGTACGGCAATATTTTAGCTCACTTACCCATAATCCTCTGGGTTGAAACTATAACTACTAGACTCTATTTGTAGTTTACATTAAAGGAATAGTTTGACATTTAGGAAATATGCTTTTTCACTGTCTTGCTGAGAGTTAGATGAGATAATTGTTACCACTCTCACGTCTGTACAGTAAATATGATGCTACAGCCGGGAGACGTTAGCTTAGCTTAGCATAAAGAATTGAAACAAGGGGAACAGCTAGCCTGGCTCTGTCTAAAGGTAACAAAATTTGCCTAACAGCACCTCTAAAGCTTGCTGATTCATACCTTGTACCTTGTTTGAAATATAAAAATTACACGTTGTGGTGTTACAGAGGGTTATGTGCCAGAGTACCACAGAGCATGTGATGTTTTTACACTTTGGTTCTTGTACAGATAAAACGAACGAGACATTATGTGTTAATTAGTGAGCTTTGCGGTGCTGGTAGGCAGATTGTGGACAGAGCCAGGCTTGCTGTTTCCCCCATTCATTACGCTAAGTTAAGCTTACTGGCTGCTGACTGTAACTTCATATTTACCGTACAGATATGGTATCAATCATCTCATCTAACTCTCGGCAAGAAAGAAAATAAGCTTTCTAAATGTTAAGCTATTCCTTTGATTAGTGAACTTTAGGCAGATTTTGTTGCCACGAGACAGAGCCAGGCCAGCTGTTACCATCTGTTTCCGGTCTTTATGCTAAACTAAGATAACCATCACCTGGTTATTTCCCAAACTGTTATACTATTCCTTCAAAATGACATTGTAAGCGGCCACAATGTATCACTTGGGCAAGCGGCCACAATGTATCACTTGGGCAAGATAGATCTTGTGTAAAAGCCAAGTGTTGAGCAGTGTGTGATCATAACCTGAGGCATGGTGATTAAGGATCCCTATGTAGCAAAGTGTCCACCCTGGGACATGCTAGTGGGCTCAGTATGTGTGTCAGGCTTAGGGAAGGAGACGGATTTGGTTGCCCTCAGTGTTTTACTGTAACAACTGCTGTTAACTGCTTATAGGGAAAGAGGACAAAAGTAATTTTTTGATGTTGTGATGCTGAGAATCAAATTTACTGGTCAACATCCACGTGAGAGGGACGATAAAAGAGGAAGACAAAAGAAACAGAAGTCCACTGGTTTTAATCTGAGAAAATGAGGGAGTCAATATAGGAACGTAAAGAGAGGAGTGAAAGAGAGAGCTGTGGAGGAGGGCGAGGAGCACAATAGAACCAGGAGGAGAGAGGAGAGCAGAGGAGGGGTCTTTCATACAAAAAAGGCTCTCTTCTACTTATAGAAGAAAAAAAGAGCAAAAGAAAAGCTTCTTCTCGCCTCCTGGATGCAGTGTCAAACCCAATCAGTGTCTGGTCTGGCAGTGCTGCTCGTCTCCCAGGCACCGGCTCACAATGGAAGCGAGCCTCAGCCGCCACACCTCTCACTTCAAATCTGCGTCCTCCAGGACAGGCCTGCGAGCAGGGGGCTGCAGCGAGGGACGACAGTGCACCTCAAATGTTCAAATTCTCATAAAAAATCCCTGTGTGGTGAGAATTGGATTAACTAGTAAAAGTAAAAAAAAAAACACTCCTAGTAGCTTTAGATCAGTTCATGTTGATTTGGACAGTTAATATCAGTTTTTTATTGTGAAGAAGCTGATGTAAGAGTGGCTTAAGATAAACGGCTGGGTGTAGGTAGTTATTGTTCTTAAAGATTTTCAAAACAGGTGGAAAGAATGGGACTTAGTGTCAGGGTGTCTATACATAAAGCCAAACACAAACATGGATAAACTGCTCGACGATTACAACGACCAACAATCCCTGAGCTGTGGAGTCCCGCGCTAATAAACGTGAGCAACAAGGCTTGATCCTTAAAAACCTCGCCACTCAAAAAAAAATCTCTATCTTGAATAGACACCCCCTAAATCGCATTGTTGAGCAAATCCTGTATTAAAAGGAAAGAGTTACTCTGCATTTATACTCCTGAAGACTTTAGTTAAGCCAGTGCCTCTGCCACTTTGCAGCGCGGGCTTCATCGAGCCTGAGTAAATCCGTCTCTCAATGGCGATTGGCTGAAGCCGAAGGGGCCATCTTTTTCACACGCTTCCTCACTTGCTGCCCCCCCCCCCTCTCGGCTAGTGTTTACCCGTCACCAAACAATGGTTGGTTACTGGCAATTAAACAGCATTTTCGGAGGAATCCGTGGCACTGGTCTAATGGCATTACTGTTGGATGATTCAATCCTTGAATAGTCAACAGGATTTTGCCTCTCACCAGGAAAATACTGCTTCATCGAATTACCCGTATTACATAGATTTACTCAAAGCTTATGATTCAGGGTTCACAGATTACTGCTCTTCTAAAGATGGCGGGAGAAACGAGTGATAGGCCAGGAGAGTGATGACTCCAACGCCTCAAAGCCGGGAGCTGCTGTCCCTGGCACACTCTTCCCCCAAAAGGCTAAAGCGGGCCAAGGTTTTATCCAAAAAACCTTTGCAGATTTAGAGAGATTATTAATTTACCTGAATGCACAGACTTCTTTTCTTTTATTGTTCTTTGTGTTTCTGACTTGGACTTTAATATCAGATGATGCAAGTCTTGAAAGGTGGTTTACCCATCAACATTTACAGTCACACACACATAAACACACAAACATATAGGAGCCAAACTGCACATTGTGCCCTTTGACCTTCCATGGGTCGAGTCAGGCTGGGCAGCTCGGGGAACCAGGAAGACCGGCCAAGTCCATTATCTCACAATGACGAGCTAATTACTGGGCCTGCAAGCCTCAAATCACACGGCAGCAGACTGCCTGTCTCTGTCCTCCGCTCACCCAACATCTTAATTGCTCTTTTATTCTCTCTCTGTTTTAACTGTGCCTCTCTCCCCGACTCGCTCCTTCTCTCGCCTCAGCCATTTCACACATAAAAGCAAGATGCTAATTGCCTGCTATGGAAATATTGGGCCTGTGATTAGCCAGGCAGAGGGTTTGGCTGGCCTGTGTTTTTCTCTGTCTGTATGAGGGAGTGTCGAGCCAGCACGCCGGGCGTAGAAATAGGAAACTGCGGACGTCGGTGGTGAAAGGAAATTCATTTTTCTGTCATTCACATGCGGGGCAGAGATGAAAGTGTGAGGATTGTCATTGTGCTCCAGTGGCAATTTGTCAGACTGCTATGTTGGCCGAAATGTTGATAGAAAATCCGCTTGAACTAAATTACAGGAAAATTAGTTCAGTTGCTTTTAGGCAGAGTTGGAGTATTGTTATCATTAGCATTGACATTATTATGAGACTAATTATTTTGCCCCGTTATAGTTTAAATATCTGAACCACCAGACTGGACTACTAACTGTCAACCTGAGTTTAAACATTGTGATCAAACGCACAAAACAGGCTGGTGCACATGATTGGTTGGTCCATTTATTATCCAGGTATCTTATCTATGATGAATAATTTACCCAAACCCTCATTTTGTTCTCCTCCCAGACCCTGACTTATTATCTCAATCTGTAGGTAATTTACTAATAATGGCCACACATAATCATCTAACAAGACAACAAGGGTTGGTCTTAATAGACTCCATCTTGAGATGCATATACATATGTAAATGAGACCCAGTGGAGGAATTTGCTTCATCTTCTTCCCTTAACTGTGCCCTCTAAACTGCTTACTTCTGAAGAATTATTCCTTTTACAAAAGATATTTTTTCATTTTCAATGGAGAACTGGCCAACTTTAACCCATCTCACTACAGTCTCTTCTTTCATCAGGAAAGGAAGTAATAATCCTCTCAAAATTCTCTATGTGTGCATGTACTATATGACTACATTTATCTTCAAATTATATCTATTAGGAATGAAACAAACTGAAGTTACACAGTGTTTTACGGGAAGAAGAGATGGGAAAGAAACAAGTATAAATAAGTGTATAACCGACAAAGTAAAAGCTATTAAAACCAAGAAACAGACCCCCAAAAAGCCCAAAAACCAAACAAACAAACAAACAAACACTTAGTTTTAAGATGCATTTTAAAGATGTGCTGATTTTGGCTTAGCTGAGACTTAGCAGGTGCAACCTTTTCCCCTATGCTACTTTTTCTATAATAATGCCTCCTTGGTAATCTTTAGCTCTTCTCCATACACTTCAGATGTTAGCAAGTTATTTTTGTAACTTTTTGTCATTCAGAGTCACCTGCCATTTGACCTCTGACTTGTCCCAGTATCGAACCAAAGCTTTTTGAGAAGCTTGGCGGATATTGAAATGCTCTTTCAGACATTTTCTCTTTGCAGTGGTCCCCCAATTGCTTTGTCCAAGATGTTGGGAAAGATGGAGAAGGGAGAGAGCCTGGTTTTCCCAATGATGGGAGCAGAAGAGTGTTTGGGCAGCGCAGTGATTGGTGGTGGTGGTGGTGGGGGAAGGTTTGGGGGCCAGGAGGGGTGCAGGTCGGCTGTTCAAAGGCTGGCTTTTTGCATTGTTGGTCAGTTGGGGATTAAGGTCCTCTGTGCAGCAGAATAGCCCCTCTAATTAAAAAGGATAAGAAGGCAGAAAAATAGCGAGAGGCACGGGAGGAAGCAAAGAGAGAGGGAGAGGGGAGAACAAATTTGCAGAGAAAAGAAAGAAAAGAAAAACTGTTTTCAGTGTCATTCCTGTAGCTGGGCCCATCGATTCAGACTGGATTAACTTTACACTCCTCCTCCCTATTTCTCTCTGTCACTCTCTCCCCCAATCTCTTTCTGTCATTCTTTCTATCTTGCAATTTCCGAACTTTGTACTCCACATGCACTTTAGTCTCTTGAAAGTACAGTTAAACAATGCATTCAAAGCATTTAGATGGACCTCAAAAAAGCTCCATCTGTATATTTTTTGGGGTAATCTCTTTGCAAAACCTTGATTGGTTGCAGCTAGAGACTATGTAACAGCTCGGTCATTTCAAAAATATTTTTCAGCTATTCTCAGCTGTTGCCAGAAACTAAAACTATTTTTCATTCGGGTGTAGGTTTGCGAGGAGTGAATTTGTATGCAAGGTGACATTTTGCTATATGCACCCAGCCACTTTCACCAGTGTGTGTCTGCGTGTGTGTGTGTGTGTGTGTGTGTGCTGCTCAGTATTTGCTGTCATCAGAATGTGAATAGAGGGGTTGTGTGCTGTGCCCCAGATGCTGGCTGACAGTAGGTGGGCTGTTTGCAGTGGGGATGCCAGGTTGTGTTTTTGTTTGGCCCTCCTCTGTCCCGCCTGCCTCCCTCCCCTCGCCCGGTGGGGGGTCCAGGCTCCCGGGGCCAGTCCCTGCTGACCAATACCCAGGTATGAGGCCTCTCAGTTTGGCTAACACTAGCCACAGGCCGCGGGAGGTTAACGAGGTACCAGCAGGGACAAGACATTCAACCCTCCCATGGGCAAACCACAAGTGGTGGATGTATCTCAATGAAAGGCATGAATATGATATGATGTAAGCCACGTGGTAGTGGGTGCAATGGGGGTTAAATAGTAATAATACTGCAGGTCCAATATAAAACATACTACACTGATACACAGCCATCAAAGACAAATTCTCCCACAAGTCCTTTTATTAGCAAAGTGTCTCTCACTTAAAATGGGGACATTTTGGAGCAAAATCCCTGCAAATCTTTTGCGTCAAGTTCAACTTTGGTATCACTCCCTCCGGGAAATAAACAACGCCATGGTTCTGGATACTGATGGATTTATTGCCTTTCTCATTCTTTTCTCCGCTATCACGTTCACCGTCAATGAAATCCACCGTCAAACTACAGTATGACAATGTAAAACATAAACACATTCACATATATTGCAAAAAACTCTATACAAATACACTTGGGAAACACAAACATACTTTACATACCTCGCTGGCTGCATATAACCAAGAGGGAATGAGTTCTTGAAATACCCCGATCAAAATACAAAAATGAAAAACATCTTTTCTTCTTTGCAACTTCTTTACAACTTAAATTCACATGCAGAGATATTAACTTCTCACCAAAAAAAGTCAGTGATTTTCCTGTTGCATCTTTCAAAAATGTCCGTGTGTAACGCATATGTACTTTAGTTCCTACTTAACATAAGCACTCAATATGCATGAATTAATTTAAACAAACATAACAAAAACATGTTAAAACGACAGAAATAATATGTATGGAAATTATAGAACATATTAATTGAAAGAAATATGTACGGCAGTTATATTTGGTGAACTTTGACGTGTGAATTGACCAACAGCCATTGTGACAGTGCTGAGACCTTTGAGGGAACGGAGAGCCGGAAAGTTAGAGAGGAAGCTATTGTAGCTTATTAAATGTGTTGCACCCATGGAGGTATTATTAGAAGTGGATACCGGACCCAAAGATGGCGCCTATTCATTCCAATGAGAATTGTTCGCCAGCGAGTTCCCGCTCAGCCCATAGACTTTACATTGTGATGATGTCACAGATTTTTTAAATCACTTTTCTCTGCTCGAGGAAAGTTTTACAAATATATAACCTCCATGGATCAAAAAACAACAGAGACATAATGGTGGCCTATGGGGAAAATGCTTTTTGGGCCGCAGGAGAATTTTTTGTTGCAATACTGTGAGTGGCCACTGGAAAAAAACTGGAAGCAAGGCTGAGCGGCGGCGCCGTATCCAGTTCTTATTATACATCCATGGTTGCACCACCCAGTTTCATTTAACGCTCCTCTGCCAGACACAGTAGTACACTAAAAATACGTCTCTTGAATAAACTGTTACCTTATTGTCTTGTTAGCGACAGAGCTAACAATCTAGCTAACTGACAGTGAGCTTGGAGAGCTTTATTTTTCTCCTCTTCAATTTCTCTTAATGGAATGAAATGATGTGCAACTCTGAGAACAAAATAGCAGGGGGGAGTAAACTGCCCAGTACAGAGAAAATAGAGAGAGCTATTGTGACTGACAAGTGCTAGCATGTTCCTGGCTTGCTGGCATGTAAATTAGCTCGCCAGCTGCTGTAGTTCACCAACTAGCCCTGCGACTAGTCCCCATGTCAACAAGCCCGTAGCACCGTCTCTTTCTGGTGTGCCCGGCCCTTTGAAGGGACAATTCACCCCAAAATCAAAAATACATATCACTCAAGATAATCCACACACCTCGTTGTGAGCAGTTTCATATAGGAGGTCCTGCTCACAACAAGGTCTGTAGATTATGTTGAGCAACCAGGTCATGATTTCTAGAAAGAGACATTGCTGTTGAGTTTTTCAAATGGTACTTTTTTTTTTGGCACTTTGAGCACCACAAGCTGAGTTCCATATAGTCCCATTATATTCAAAAGACGCCGACATCTCTACGGCATCTATCGGCCGATATCTCCAAAACTCAGCAACTCACATGAACCAAAACAATCCAGATGGATAAATAGCACTACAGGTAAGAGGGAAAATATGTATTTCTGATTTTGGGGTGAACTGTCCCTTTAAGGGTCCTGAAATCTACAACTGACATTTTGAAAAAAAATACAGCCAGCTATGTCTCTGTTGTTTTTCTCAGAAACACCTGCTGTCCAAGCTCATGTAGACTCTTCTGATAATATAGTAATTCAATATCCATGGACGCTCACTTTGGTTTGTTGCAGAATCATCAATACATGTATTGCTTCCTCCGCCATGCCTATCAATAAATCTATCAATGTGAGTTCTACAGTGCAGATGACAAAAAGCAAGCAGTCATAATGTCCAATATAGTTCTGTGTGTGTGTGTGTGTGTGTGTGTGTGTGTGTGTGTGTGTGTGTGTGTGTGTAACAGATGGGGTTGGTTGAGTGGGCCAAGTCATTGATTTGACCTTGAGATGGACAGCTGATGTGAACTAGAAATGGTTGATGTAAAAACTGAGGATCCACTAATATTGTTAATCTGACCATTCCTTTTTTTGTAATGTGCCTCACAAGACCCCAAATTTATGCAAGTGCAAAACAAAATCATTGGAATGCCCCTTTAAAAAGTGATAAATTAAAAAGGTTATGGAAACAGTGATAAAAATAAAAAAGACTATAAAGACTATAATAATGAAGGTAAATTACACTATTCTGAGCAGCAACACTGAAAATAAGAACCATTTTCCACAAAGAAGTCATGTGATATATATATGACATGGAACCAGATAGGCTACTCTTGATTCATCACTTTTCAAAATAGATAGAAAGGAAGACTATTATAAATATTTTATTCCAAATATGAATTTAGAAGAAGAATTAAGACATAAAATCCCATAGCCACAAAGGATCCTTATGATTTTTGCCATCATTTATGGTCTGTAACTATATTAACCAGTCCTATAGGGTGCAAACAAAAGGCTGCTGGAGGAGAGAGGAGGCAGCACATCATACTTTCCTCGTGCCAGCCAGTATTATCCAGTACACTGTGAGAGAGGGGTATCTCAGTCCCACGATTCTTAGCCTTCAATTCGTCTCCCTAACAGCAGGAGAAACCGTGACTTCGTCAATTGGCCCGCAGACAGGGGGAGGGCACATTGCCACAGACATTAACAAGCGACTTCACCTTTTTACAACCACGGCCCCGTTTAGCTGAAACGCTCCCCAGGGCTATTAGATATTTTCCGATGAATTATATATCAGAGCTGAAGATGAAAGCACTCTGCGCGAGCCAAGAACATAGCTGTGGGACAACAAGGGGACCAGATACTTAAGCCCGGTTAGGCTGTTTGTTTTAGTATGATCGCTGAGGGAAAATGGGAAAACTCCACTTACAGTAAAACTAAACACGGAGAGGGATTTTTAAAAAAACTCTTTTAGTCCACTAATGACCAAAATCTAATCACAATATTAACAAAATATTTGTTTTCCTAATTTTCGCTCCAATTTTTGTTTCATTATTGACAAAGCTGATTTTATGTAAATCATAAAAAATGAGATATTCCAAAAATACTGTAAATAATTCCCTATAGAGTTCATAGTCTTTAGTTTAAAAGGTCGTATTGATTTTAGTCTTGCCTAAGAACCCAGCAGCCTCACAGTCTGTTCATCTGGCATGTAGACTCCTAATTAGTTCTCTAACCTGCTGCTTGTTTGGGAGCATCAATCAAAACCTTCAGTCAGGGCTGCTGAGGCCAAAGTTTTGTCAACATGGAATGAAACCAAAAATTACATTTACACTGAATTGGAACAATTGGATTCGAGCACTACAGATCAGCGAGAAGAGCAGAGCAGAATCAGCTCTGTTGATCATTTCAAATGTTGTTGTTTTTTCAAGTGGTTCATGGTGTAACCCAGAAAATATGATAAACGACACATAATTTAGGCTGCTGTTTTGGTTAAATAAAATAAACAGAGAAGAGGTGGTGGTGTGTGTATGGTGTGTATGTGTGTGTGTGGGGGGGGGGTTCAACTTCACGGGCCACCATTTTTTCCCTTAAATCTCCTTTATGGGGTTACACAGAATCAAACCGTGACAGATCCCCAAGAAGTTATTTTCACCTCTCGTTACAAAACACTGCTTCAGTTTTGCTTGCTCAGCTTATTCTGACAATTAAATCTGCAAGCTGCAGCTTAGATCTTCTGATTCTTACCATGAGCGCGGGTCTATGTTATATATCCAAATGACTTACGGAGCTCCATGCAGGTGCTCGGCTCTGATTGGTTGCTCTTAGTCAATGCACCACACCTAAGGGCATCTCTAAACACTTGAACACACTGAAAATAAAATGTAGACGTGATTATTGCTGCTGAGAAGGGTGTCTGTAATATGTTCTTTGTTTTTAAATGATAAAGAAATGGTAGCACAGTATAGTCGGGGGTTGCTTTGGAGCTGATGTTGCCACCACCAGGACACTTTACTCCAGCTGCTGCATCCTCTCACACCTCTGCCCATCATATTTTCTCTCATTTCCATTGGTTGCTAAAATTCCTCGCAGTCTCTCTCTCCCTCCATAAATACCGAGCATCTCTTATCCGCATCCAACAAGCTTACCCGGGAGGAAACTAATCAAAGCCGCTTGATACAACCACTGCACTGCCGAGAGAGGCGGTTAGAAAAAGACGTTTAAAAACCAGTTGAAGTAAGTGATTTATTTAAACTACGCTGTTTACGCAGGCTGATATTTTTAAATGTATTTAAGTGAGAAGGTTTTGTATTTTAATCGAAGGTGAAAGCCACCAGGAGCTGCGTGCCATGGAAATGCAGATAGCCCTGAGGGAGATAATTGGGTAGGCGTGCTTTAAAACTTGTCTCCCTCTCGGAGCAAAGGGGCATTCAGCCGATTAATAGCAGGCCGGTGGAGCAGGCCACAACTTCAGATAATACACTCGAACTGCTGGATGTTTGACTGTAGACTCTGGATGGATTCAGGCATGTAGAGAGGGGAGGGTAAACCCACCTCAAGTCAAGTTGTAGACTGACATATTAAATTCATAGCAAAAGTTCCACTTCAAATCAAACTGTTGGCTAGAACATAAGCTATTGGGATAAAGTCTTTAAACAAAAAAAAGAGGTTATTTTTTGGTGTTTTTAAAAAAAATAAAGTTAAATATTGATTGTGCCCATTTGCATCATAACATTCACAACTCTTTAATTTATTGCTGTATTTATTATTAGTTATTGCTGAAAAAAATTTTTGACGAGCTTTTGCAAAATATTTAAACAATTAATTGTTCACATAATACATGCAAACATACGGGACTGGGCCGAAGCAATAATAATAATAGTTTTAAAGGTCCAGATGAACGTGCATGTGTCAGTTTGGGAAAGTGAGTTGTAGGGTTGGTTGTGCTGGGGTTGGGGTTGGGGGGTGAGGGGGTGGTTGTCTGGCAGTCAGCTGGTCTGATAAATACAATGCCAGTCTTTGTTTTATTTTCGTGACGCAGAAAATTAAGGAGGCCTGAATGCGGAGTCGTGGCTGGCGTCCTGTAATCAGGCCAGCGCGTGCCGTCCGGATTATCTCGTTAATTTCTTATAGAAAGACGAAGAAGAAGAAAAAAAATCTCCCGTAGCCAATAATAATTAATAGCTGGGCAGGGTATTTATTATTGAACGGATGTGGAGCAACCGGTAGCCGGCGGTGAAAAAAGTGACAGATTGAGTATAGGAGTGGCCGTTATTGGCTCTATAAAAACGAGGGGTCCGGCTAGAGAGAGGAGCGCCCTGGGGCCCTGGGAACTTTATTCTACAGGTAGGTGTCACTGGAAACGTTAGGAGAGGCCTCAGACAGCAGCATATGGTATAGCTATAGACTAATTAGCTATTACTAAAAAAAAAAAGAAAATATTAAGGCCTATTAAACATGGTCTTTTTTGTGTTTTAAGTAGGCTATTTTTTCTCCTGTATGCTCTTAGGCCTAACAATGGCCTTACTCTATATAATAGATTTAATATTGCATTATAATATTCTAATAGTCAAATTAATTAATATTGGCTTTATACATATTTAGTATCCTATGATAGACCTATAATATATATATCATATTCTTATATTACACATTTGTCTCACAAATTCATGTGATTCCTATTATACTTGATTTATTAATGATATTCCTATAATATTCCTATAAGAACAGAATGTTGCTGTGTATCCTTGTAAACATTATTTAAGCTACATTTTTTGTCACTAAAAGTTTTTTGTTGTTGCTCGATTATTTTAAGATGTTAACAGACCCCGTTTAGATAAAGTGGTCCTTTCACCAATAGGGCTAATCACTTCTGATGCAAAACATGAGACTGGAATGAACGTTTTTCCTGTAATTTCCCCACAATACCTGGAGACACATCCAGTGGTCCATCTCCTTGTTTGTTTAGATTAAGATTAAGTGCTCCTCTCTAATCAACACTTTTCGATAGTCTCACCTTCCAAATCTAATTACCGGGAGCAATTCATTAGGAAAGGAGGGGGAATCGCCCCGAGGAGTGTCAATAATATGTCAGAATTCACTTTGGGGAATGTCTCCATGTTTCTAATTATTTGCCAAAGTTGTCCTTCGTATTTTAATTTCGTTACATTTGAATGTACAAGGGTTTTAGTGGAAATAAACAATAGGCCCGAGATATAGAAATGAAGATGCTCAGTTGTATTTGAAAGAGCGCTCAGTTTGCAGTATTGGCTTCTTTGTTTGTTCCCTAAAGTCTTTTGTTATCAGCATTACTTATCGGTCAACAGTGGGCTTTGTTTCTGCAAATGCCCCCCAATCAGCTGTCTATTTAGCTTCGCCTAACCTGTGGATATATGCTAATTGAGAGCCCGGTAGGGGCCCAACGAGTGTGCGCATTTTAACGACAATGTTTTGTTTCGGTGGTACTAGGAGAGGAGTGTGTTTGGGGAGGGAGGGGGGGATAATAAGGGGCGGGGTCATAGTAGCAGTTAGTGTGTGTGTGGAGGTGGGGGGTGATGGCGTAAACGCCTGTCAGCCAGACAGAGCATCCTCAGTCCAGCAGGGACAGCTGGGGGTCTCCACTCGGCTTTAAGAGCCCTGCGAGTCCGAGGACGCCCACTTCTTTAAACCCACCGTGGTGCGTAAAGGCTGCGCGTAAAAAAAACAGCGGACACGGACAAATCTAAACAACCTTAAAACCTTCCTGTTTTGTGTCCTGCTTCAGGTCGATCTGGACGAGGTGAAATACCAAACGGAGACGCGAGGGGATTAAAACACTATTTTCTGCCCCATATTTCGTATTTCTTCTCTTTGCCCCCTCCTCCGGCCGCCAGCATGATGTCCTATCTGAAGCAGCCGCCGTACACGGTGAACGGACTGAGCTTATCTACCTCAGGAGTGGACCTGCTGCATCCTTCAATGGGATACCAAGGTAATATACCCCAGAGTGCAACCATTCAGGTAGTTTATGTGTATTAAATAACCTGAAAGTGGCCAGAATTATTTGGAATGATCAACATAAGTCTTGTTTACATTAACGACTGATTAATTCGGCTAATTACTATTTGTATTTCTCACAACATCAGACAATAGAGTATTCCTAACCAGTGCCTCATTAGAATCTTTAAAGCCATATTTTAATGACTAAAGACTAAAGTATCATGTAGGCTAGAAAAGAGGGTCATATATTTGAGGTTATATTTGACAGTTGTCTGGAGTCAAGTTACAGAAGTTGTTATATTTTAAATGATCAAGCTGTGTTATCCCCCCCCCTTATCAGGAACCCCTCGCAAACAGAGGAGAGAGAGGACGACCTTCACCCGGGCCCAGCTCGACGTGCTGGAGAATCTGTTCGGCAAGACTCGGTACCCTGACATCTTCATGAGAGAGGAGGTGGCCTTAAAGATCAACCTGCCTGAATCCCGAGTGCAGGTGAGTCTTCAACGCATATACGTAAACCACACTGTCTATTCATGGAAGATCGATAATTGGTCATTTGTCTCCGAGAGGCGAGACACTCCACTTAGGAGGAAAGTGTCCCATTGTTGGAGAAGTGCTTGCTAACAGTCACTTCTTGAGAAGATATTTTGTCGTTTTCTGTAATTGATTCCAATGTGAATTGCTAAGTTATAAACTCACTTGTATTTTCAGAATGAAGTTGATATATAGTTTAACAAAATATAAAGCCTGTAAGACGAAGTATTAGAAAACTATGAATAGCCTAGGCAATAATAGATGGTTTGGAAAAATAACATAGCCTACATAATTTTCTGAGCTGTATCTACAATTTATTTATTTAGCTTTGTGATCACTTGAATATTTAACTTACTAATTTTTAAATTTATCATTACACTGCAGCGCTTGTGGAGTAGCTTTAATCCTGGAAACAGTCAAATGATAATTTACAAACCCCATGTAGCTAAATTCAATTAATTTAAACATGTTCCCTCCAGGTATGGTTCAAAAACCGACGAGCCAAACACCGCCAGCAGGCCCAGCAAACCCAAAGTGGAGTGCAGAACAAGGCTGTCAGCAAGCCGGTGAAAAAGAAAGGCTCTCCGGTCAGAGAGGTCAGCTCAGAGAGCGGAGCCAGCGGGCAGTTCACTCCGCCCTCGAGCACCTCACTCCCGGCTGTGAGCAGCAGCGCGGCGCCGGTGTCTATCTGGAGCCCGGCCTCCATCTCCCCGCTCTCCGACCCGCTGTCTACCTCCTCCTCCTCCTGCATGCAGCGCTCTTATCCCATGACCTACACCCAGGCGTCGGGCTACAACCAGGGCTACACGGGCTCCTCGTCCTACTTCACCGGGATGGACTGCGGCTCCTACCTTTCGCCTATGCACCACCAGCTATCCGCCGCGGGCTCCGCCATGAGCCCCATGGGCAGCAACGGGGTGTCCAGCCACCTGAGCCCCGCGTCTTCCCTCTCCTCGTCGGCGTACGGGGCGGCGGGGCTGGGCTTCAGCGGCGCTGCAGACTGCCTGGACTACAAGGACCAAACAGCCTCCTCATGGAAGCTCAATTTCAACGCGGACTGTTTGGATTACAAAGACCAAGCAGCGTGGAAATTTCAAGTGTTGTGAGAGGAGAGAATTAAAGGGACACTTTTCACAAACTGCAGACTATACAGACAAATTAAAACCCAAGATTTGGAGCAGCAAGTGCGGTGTTTTTCCACGACTACAGGCCCCAACTTCTACCTCGGGCAGAGCAGAACAGGCCAGTTGTTTCACTTGTTGGGTTAATTTATTGAACATTCAGACTGACTTCTCCCCAACTTTGATCAAGGACACGGAACAAATGTGTTGACCAAAAGGAAAAAGGATCAAAAGAGCGAAAGATCCAAGCCTAACTTGGTTGAGTTTGAGGAATAGGTCAGGTTTTCTTCTAAGCTCCTTAAAGTTTCCCCTCTCTTGTGTTTTTTTTTATTTTGTTGGCACGCTGAAGGGCCCCTTTGATCAAAGCGGTGTGAGTGTGTGTGTGTGTGTGTGTGTGTGTGTGTGTGTGAGAGAGAGAGAGCAGCTCTGACATGAACCTGGATGCACTATTAATTTATGAGAAATATGTTTAAAACTAGTTATAAGAGACAATCAGTCCGTTTGCGTGTGCTCATAAATGTCCCTTGTGTTTTTGAATTATTTCCCCCGTGTTAGATTTCTTTTAAAAATGTGATTCTTTGTACTACCTACAAGTTTGCTTCTTTGCCATACATGCGCCACAAACCCAGCTGTGAATTTGCTAGATTTATTTCCATGTCTCGAGTGTTAAATGATAAATTATTATTAAGGACATATTAGTTGAATGAAATATGGAGTAAATCAAGCCAGCAGCAAGCAGGGTCCATTTGAGCTGTAAAGTGCGGTGAGAAGGCCACAAACACACTAAATAACAATAAAGACCACTTGACCTAACCCAACACTGTGCCTGCATGTGTAAATCCATCCATCTAAATCTTCTGTGTTTATCACCTGTTTCTGCACACAACACACCACAACACGCCAACAAGCATGAGGAGGGAAGCCCATCTAATTTCATCCACGTTTATTTAGATTTGACACGTTTTGGTTTGGCATAAATCTTACATTAAAAGTGTCAGTAAAGGTCCATTATCAAATTGTCATTATAATTTGCCCACTTTTTATATTTCTACTACTTCACTAGAGTCCGTGATATCGTCCAGGCTGGGAGGAATGTGAATTATGGCAGAGCTATGTTAATCCCGTCTCATAAAGAGGATAATCCAACTTTTTTTTGTTGAGGGCTGCTCTTTGGTTCGGGGCGCACCGCTGGCCAGTTCACACGGATAAATGTGAAATGAGCTCTGCTGCTCAAGACTCCAGAGGCAAACAAGAGTTTAAAGATTATTCTATTATTATTATTATACACAAAAGACGGGGAAGTGCACGTTAAGGCTTCAAACAAGAACTAAATGTGTGATCCATGGTGGGTAAACCAGGTAAAATGTAATTAGGCCTACTGCATATTTTCAGAAAAAAACTTTACTAAGAGGTTAAAGACATAGTTTCCATCAATCTGCAGATGGGTGATTGAGCTGAAACTTTAGTTATCAGATATTACAGGAGATAAAGTGAATTACTGCATCACTGATACTCTGACTACTGATGAAGGATTCGCTTTAATACAACAATCTCGATCAAAACCAGAGTATCCAGGCGTCTGTTGCAGGGAAGGTGATTAGTCCTGTATTGCGTCCAGGGGCTCGTGCGTGGATTAAAGAAGAAGGCTCGTGCTACCGGTCTGATTAGGATGTGACAGGAGAGGCTTCTAATAACTCTGGCGTGACTTTTTGCTGCCGTTGAAGCGCTTTGTTGCCCATTTGACCCCCAATTAGCACCGAATGACACACAAACACACATTACTGGGCAGCAAACAACTGATTATGGTCTGGGGTGCACTCTATTAAACTGCATTGTTAATTTAGCCTATTAGATTTATTTTTATTTTTTATGGATAACACTGGATACTATGCTTTTAATCTATTAAACTTGTTTTGGAGTTGGCACATGCCTTAACATGTCAGATCACGCTAAAAAATGGCAACCTAAAATTTTGACCTAACTAAATAAATTAAGATTAAGACAAATAATTACATAAAACAATATACATAAAACAGCTGGAAAAGTGATGTACAGTTGAGGAAGAACACCATGATTCATTTTACATTTATTGGCTATAATGGGGGGAAACCCTTCAGTCCCATCCAGTCGTTCTTTTTAATAAAATATTCAAATCCGTCGGTCCATAAAGATTAGAGCTCAATTCTGTGATGAAAAAAAATCACAATCATAGCAAAATAAAACTTCACCCTGGCCTAAATAAACTGAGCAGTTAGGCCTGGTCCTCTAAATATAGGACTATATTCATATAATATGAAGCCTATTCAGCTTCAACAGGTTCAATAATAAATGTCAGCAGAGAGCAGTAAGTCAGTCTTCCTGCAGCAGGAGGACCAGGGGCCCCCGAGTATCCATTCGGTTTTAATTAAGCACAAGCGGCACTAAAGGGGACATATGGGTCCGGCAGACGCGCTTCATTAATCCTCTCATCGCATTTGAGGATGTTAAACAATAAAAAGAGCCTCGGAAGCTTCTTCTTGGCCGAGGCGACCACACATTTTGGCGACCGTCGCCCCGAGGCAGGGCTTTCCCCAAGCGGCACCACTTCATCGCGGCCTGGGATTTCCAGGTTTCCCCGCCGGCGGAAAGGAGAGGGGCATCTCGATCCGGCTCCACAGATGGGCCCCTTACTCCAAACTACAACACTTTACTCATGTTTTATTGCGGACAAGCACGTAACGCGAGCAGGTAAATCCTGAGAGCATTAGGATAGCTCACTCAATATCTGAAAAAATGTGTGTCAGAATACATAGCCCGCTTTATTAGCAACATTTTGTTTTGACTTCACTATGCCAGGCCAAACAGGTGAGTTACATAATGCATAGCCTACTGATGTCTAACCATACAGTGCATGTGTTCAACCAACTGGACTCCAAATTGTACCTTTTTATCTAAATATTCTTAAATGGCCTTGGAGTTGTGTGAGACATTGACAGCCTTGTAGGCTTTAATATGATTTTCAATGAACCAATAATATACTTTACATTGTACTACTAATGTTGCTCACTATCAGTGTACTATAGGCTATACACATTAAAAGGTTGGACAGTAAGGTCCTAGTTTTAGTTCAGTCTCTATTATCAGAATTGATTTAATCTTAGATATTGTTTATTATTTAGGACTTTCCTAAATAATAAACTTTCCTATTTTGCTTCCTACCTCTTCCTCATTTGCTTCATAATCTATGACAGCTGTAACACTGCAATTTCCCATTGGTTTTAATAAAGTAAACAGCATGATTTCAAAAGACATAAATACAGTTATAATAAACAGGGCTGGATTCAAGGTTTACTTTATGTACTATATTTATAATAATAATAATATAATATGATAATTATTCTCTGGAAAGATTCTATCTATCTATCTATCTATCTATCTATCTATCTATCTATCTATCTATCTATCTATCTATCTATCTATCTATCTATCTATCTATCTATCTATCTATCTATCATTATTACAGCATTACAGATCCAGTCAGTATGAGTTTTACAAAGCAATAGTATAATAAATGATATTTTTTAGATCCTAACTCACTATTACATCACTTAATATATATGTCAAATTAGTAATTGGATAAAATCATAAAAGCCTTTTTAAAACCACAGGCAGGTCTGAACACCTAAATCCAACTAAATTCCATATCAGTAATGGGCGATTTAGATGTGAATATATTTCAGATTGGCTTTGTATCAGCTTTGAAAACCCGTATGGTTCATCCTGTTTTTACAGCTCTTTTTGTAGTCAGCTTATGGACGGTGATTGGTTTTTGAGTCAGACCAATACAACGAGCCTATTGGGAACAAACCAATATGTCAATTATTGTCTGGAGAGAGGAGAGGCATGACATCAAAACATCAAGAAATGTTTCTGATGAACAATTCGTGATTTAAACAAGCCTATCAGAGTTAATTTAAATAGGCTATGCTATTATCAGCTGTACAATGTCGCCGACAGGCATATGACTTTGTTTTTTAAGAATAAAGAATTAGTGAAAGTACTGGGGCAACAGTCTGCATATTTGAATACAGAAACCGCCATTTGGTAACGTGTGATCTGGACCTGATTTCTCGACAGCAGTTGCATAAAATAAGCACACGATGAATGTAGTTTCTTTTATGAAGAAAAGAACATTGGAGATAAACAGCCAATTTGTTGGTGAGAATATAACAGAAGACTATTGTTATGCATAAGTATGTGTCCTACATTCCCTGAGAGACGATGTCTATCACATATCAACGCAGCAACACATACATAATTCATCTGCAACAACAACAGTCATGGAATCTCATTTAAATGAATGAAACAATAGTGTTTCTGTACTCCTGTCAGACTGGCGGTTGAGGAATATGGTAAATGGTTAAAAGTACACAGCCTTAACTCTTCCATGACCTTCTCTATCTGTGTTAAGCTGTGTAATGTTTAGAGTGATTTCATCTCACGGATTACACAATTTGATGAGATTAAACTCAATTCTATCAGATGCACACGCTAAATGTTGCCATGTGATGTTTTAATGGGACTTAAAGCAAAAGTAGGTGCTGAACTCATGTTAATTTATAGGCTTTCGTTTACAGCTCCCTTCCTATGCTGTCAATTTAACAGAGGACAGAGGGGAACCTGCTATATCTTGTCATTCTGTTGGAAAATAGTTCCTATCTCTAAAACTGTGTGCAAATGCACTAAACTGACCGGAAGGCATATTTGTACATGAAATATGAACCTGATTTACACTAGACATTCATCTCTAATGTAAAACATTGTTTTCACATTTGGAAATTGAAATGGTAAAAGAGGCACAGAGTTGACATGTCAAAGAGAAGCAGAGCTCGAAGGGAAAGTGTTTCTGAAGCAGTTTTAACTGTACAAGTTGCTGTGGTTTTTGTTGAAAAAGCTCAGCAGTGGTGAAAGAAGTATTTAGATCCTTTACTTAAATAAAAGTACAATAGGGCAACTCTATCCAAGGTAAAAAATTAACTGTCATAGCTGGTTAATGTGGAGCTAGTTGCTGCAAGACACTTTCTAATAAGGGGTCACAAGCCAACAACATTGGGAACCAATGGTTTAATCTTAATGTATTGCATTTGAGATGTTTATCATTTGGTTTATATTTAAAATTGGAATCTGAAAAGTGACCAGGAAATACAGCTGTCAGGTAAATGTGGAGTAAAAAGTACAATATGTCCCAATAGTATAAAGGGAGAAAGTAACATACAATCAAAATATTCAAGTACAAGTAACTTAAAATTACATTCTGTAAATGTACTACATATATTCTACCACTTAAGCTCAGTCAATACCAAGTAATTAAATTAGGTGATTTATGCGTGCCTAAAGTGTTAATTATTGTCATTTTGATGATCAAAAGTTTTCCTTGTATAACAAAGTGAACATGTATCTCAAATATATTAGTTATAAAACACTGTTGGACAACTTGAGTCACTGACTGTGCCAGATTCTGTTAGGTGCCCATGGAGAGTTTGGTATTATTGTGCATAAAATTAGGATCATGGGGCAGTGTAGCATGTGTATTACAAGGTTTGTTTGGCTCTTTCCCAATTTACGATGGAAATTGCTGCAGAAAGTGCTTACTACCTGGACCTCCTGAGTGTTTATCCAATAATAATAGCTGCTTTCGCCTTCTGTTGATGCTATTCTATTTTCGTATTGCAACCATGGCACACTGCATGCATGTTTTTCATTTTCTTGTGAGGAGAGGGACACTCTGCCAAACATGAAAGCATTTTTATATGAGATAAAATGATCAATAACACATTTGTGTGTGTTTCTGTGAGAGTATCTGAACATCACATAAGTACATTGTGCACTGACAGAGGCCACAGGCTGAAATGTGTGTAGTCCTATTTTTTCTTAAGTCATTCTTGAATCAATTAAATGCTGTTTGATTTCTCTTTTTGAGTGGAAAAACCCTGCAGGCTTAGAAAACCCCTTTATAGATTCCACAATGAGCCCAGTTCTGCTCTAAAAATATACAATAAATCATAAAAATGTATCCGATTTGTATCATAATCTGTACATTTATCTCACTGAATTTATGTAGAATTAACTGATTTTTAAGACTTCAGCCTGTTATCAATGTATGCAAACCTCTTATAAACAAAGCATTAGTAAAATGTTAAACTAAATGACTGCGTCTGTGCTAGGATTTGAGCTGGGTGTCTCTATCATATGGCTGGAGTTACACATGTGAGTCAAAATATCAATAATGCTGAGATATTTTCATTTGAGGAAATACAGCACTGTCAAAACACACATATGTTGTACACACACACACAGACATAAATCAGAAAGCTGATTACAGGTTTAAAGAAAATCCAGCATATGTAAAAAAAAGAAAAAAAAGAATTGCCATTAGAGAATTAGTGCTTTACATAAAGTTAATACCTAGTTAATGTTTCTTTTTTTCTTTCTTTTTTTTTTTTTTTTTAAAAGCATCCATTTAGCTTCAGGACCTTACAACCCTGGATTATGTCGACATTGGACATTCAGCCAACAAAGCACTCCTGCCCTTATAAGAACAGACCATTAGCAGGAAAAAAAAACAAAACATAAATCTCCTTATAAGAGCAAAAGGGAGATGTTGTAATAACAGATTACATGCATTTAAAGGCCAAATTTCCATAAACTGAAGCTAAAAGCATTTGACGCAAACATATGACTGAGTGAAGCTTCGTCGAGAAAGCTATAGGACAGCGAGGAGGAGGCAGTGTGGGTAGCTACATACATAATGAAATCATAAACACACCTGCACAGTAGTAGTTGCAAGTTTGTTCAGCAAAGTTTGATCTGAAGTGGTTAATCTGAAGCTATCTGTCTTGTTTGGCTCAAGAGTAATACTAAATGTCTAAGCACTAATGAAGGTTTAGTCCAGTGTCATTATGTTTCTTTGTCCACTCAAACACTGGGCTGACTGGAGCTTGTTGCTGAAATCATCAAACTTGAAATATATGGTTGGTGCCACACTTTGTCGTTGTTAACAAGGTGTACTACACACTGGTCCTGATGGAACACAGCAAGAGGATCAATCTCAAACCTCAAAATTTGAGCCCGTTCACATGGAAACAAGTGTACATATTAAACCAAAAAGGAAGGCCATTATTAATATGATATGTACAAACTGGACTTAACCAGTTTTATTACATAATCTTGGAAAGACTGTGACCAGAACCTAACCATAAAGAGATTGCGTTTGCTGATGTTGGTCATGTTGACGGTTAAACTGAGCTACTAATGGAAGCAATGCATTTAGCCATATTTTGGCAAAATTTTCAGCGTACAAATGGACAGTAGAGAAGTGGATTATTGCTGTTCTCCATGGACAATTAAACTGCAAAATTTTATTGACTGAGTGTTTTATACTAAAAAGATATAGTTTGGTTGGATTATCACCTTTACCAAACACGATGTTAAACATTTGACAAAAACCATCTTAACTCAAGGTCTTCTTTAGAGGATGGCGTTTGCTCAGTTGCCAAACTACAATAATGAACTTTCACACTCAAATAATATGAAATCATTTCCAGTAACTTTAACCCAAAAACTGTGCAAAACCCAATCAAACAAATGTTATGCCAATTTATTGCAGTTTTCTGACAAATACACAAATTCATAGCAATATTCTAAATAATGGGGCTCTCACTTCCTGCTATATATGACACATCAGTGGCAACAGCTCGATAAGTGGACAACTTGTTAGACACGCAGAGACCTCAACTGCCAAACCTCTCCTGCACTGATGTTACAATACAGAGGTCAAAAGTCAAGGGGCCTCCCATTACCAGAAGGTAAGCTACAGGACAGGCCTGATGATTACAGTTTCCTCATTTCCACAGCATTATTGACCTTCCTCCTCCCTCTGTGTCTCTTTGGGCAGATGGAGAGGTAGCACAGTAAAGGAGGATGGATGCAGAGTTTGTTGACAGATGCCTCTCTCCCTGCCCCGCCTCGCCTCGGCCCACCTGTTAAGGGCAGCAGTGAGCTCCTGGAGGAGAGCGTGTCTGTTGTGGACGCACGCAGCGAGGAGGTGGCCGGGGAGTGGCTGACTGGAAATGCTGGCATGTGCTTCCCTGCGGAGATCTTGTAACAGGGCTTGTGTGTGTGTGTGTGTGTGTTTGCGAGCATTAGGTGTGTGTATGGGTGTGCGTGTGAATGAGTGCAGGTGTGTGTCTCTATGTGTTTCCTCTCCCCTGTGGTAATATAAAGCAAGCAAGAGTGTGGAGCAAGCATTAATGTGTTTATGGGTTTGTGGATCAATCATATGTGCATGTACGTTAGTGTGTGTGTGTGTGTGTGTGTGTTTAAGGGAGCAGGAGGAGTGTGCCCTCTCTGCACCCCCACAGCCGCCACACGCCTGGCCACCTGCTCTGGGATTAGAGAGCATGCGGATTACACGCGTCACAATGGAGATACACAAACACAAATTTGCCCTCGGCCAACAAAGGACACACACCGCTAATCGCTTTTAGCATCTTCAATATTTTCATAGTTTTCATAATGACTGTGGACGCAGTGCACTACATGGCAGATGATGTTTATGTTGACTGATGCTGTTAGGTGCAGCAGGAGAGATTGCTGGAGGAGAGATTTTAGACTGTGGATAAATCTTTGTGTGTGTAATGAGGTAGGCTTATTGCACCATTCACTGGACTAGTTGTTTCAATGGTTTTAACATGTGTGTGTGTGTGGGGGGGGGTTGCCATGCCTGCTCCACTGTGACCCACAACAGATCTGCTGTCCTACTTTTAAACTATAAAAACACTGTGACGTCAACACGGAGAAACCAACAGGCGATCATCATCAAGGTCCTCAAGACAGAACATCACCATTAACAACAACAACAGGGTGGACAACATTAACACACACAACAAAAACGCTCATTTACAACAACTATTGGCAGTTCTTGTGTGTTATTTAAAGGCCACATGCTCTAAGTTACAACAAAAAAGGGTCCACTCACGGCAAGGCAAGTTTATTTGTGTAGCAAATAATCCAAACTGCTTTACATAAAACATAAAAGCAACATAGGGCAATATAAAAAGAGTTTAACTGAAAATAAAAACAGATAAAACAGGAGAGTAAAAGTGTAAGAAATTAATCATTATTTGATTTAATAAAAGGCAGCGGCAAACAGAAAAGTCTTCAGCCATGATATAAAAGAACTAAGAGTTGCAGCGGACCTGCAGTTTTCTGGGACTTTCTTCCAGATATATGGTGCATAAAAACTGAATGCTGCTTCCCCAGGTTTAGTTTTGACCCTGGGGACTGAAAGCAGACCTGTCCCAGACGACCTGAGAGGTCTGGATGGTTCATAACATAGCAGAAGATCAGAAATATACTTTGGCCCTAAACTATTCAGTGCTTTATAAACCAATTTATAAACTCAGAGTTGACTCAATAGGCCTTTCTCTACTTAATGTCCTGTGAAGAACAGTGAGCACAGGGATTCAGTGAAGCACAATTAGTCATTCGTTTGGTTGTGCTGTAGTCTGAGGTGTGTTACAGGCTCTTTATGAGGTCAGAAACTGAAGATAACATTATCACATTTGTATGTTAACTACATCATTCACTTAGTTATTCTTTAACATTATTTTGTACAAATGCCACTTTTCAAATTAGCTTAAACTATTTGAACCTTGAAAGTAAAAAATGTATTACTTGGAATCTCAAGTAAGTTGTAGTTTTATGGATGTTAGTTATAAGGGTAATTTCAGCTTCATAAATTTAAAAAATGTAGTGTCTAAAGTCAATGGCAAGTAATAACATATAAGGCATGGACATGAATGAAAAATGTCACTAGTGATGAAACAAAAGAAAGCAATATTACAAACATCATCCAGAGACTTGAGAGTAGCCATCAGCTGCTTGCATGTAAATTTAACAGTCATCACTGTAACACTTGTTTTTGTATGCATGATGTAATTCGGTGCTTCAGTGTCATCTAAATATATTTTAATGACATGTTTGAACTAAAGCTATCACAGAAATTACAGTAAGGTGATGTAAAAGGATGCCAAGAGCCGGATGTACAGCCAAAAAATGAACTACACATGAACTACCAGCACTCTGTGTATGGGGTCATTTTAAAACATTTGACCTCTTACACTTGTTGGATGGTGGTGAAGAGTAAGAGGCCTTTGTGTGGCTTGTGCTTGTGTGTGTAAATACAATCATGGTGAGATGTTGGGGGAGATTTTCTGCCACTGTCTTCCCCCTCTTCCTCGCCTCCTTTTTCCCCACGGGGTTGGCAGGTTTGTTTTGCTAATGACCCCATCCCGTTATGACCTCATTCAGTTTGCGATCAGTAATTGGTGGCACACTGACACACTGCAGTGTCGGGGGTGGGGCTCACATGCCCAGGGGGGCGATCCCATTGTAAACATTCCTTCCTACAAATAAGGTATTGTTATTGATGATTAACAGCAATGAGGGGTACTGTGTGTGTGTGTGTGTGTGTGTGTGTGTGTGTGTGTGTGTTTGGGCAGGGATGAGGATGATGTAGGTGATGAATGATGATGACAAGTGAGGTGTTACCACAGATTAACCTCAGCATGGAGGTAAGTGGCAGTGATGAAGCTAATTGAGATGACAGTAAATATTTTGTCGTGCTCTGCTGATGATGATGCTCTTCACACCTTCAGTTGCTGAAACGAGTCCTGAGCAGCTAGGACGAGGGATCAGTGTTTTTCACTGTACAGTTTCGTTGTTTAAATGGGTCTAATTTTTGAGGAAACCAGTTCTGTATAAATGCAAGATTTAAAAAACATTGTCTAATCTGGAGTGATGTGGAAAATATACAGCAGGTCTGAGGAGATGATTATTATTATTATAAAGTCAGTGGTTTTTCCACTTTATGCTACTATATATTTCTACTCCACTACATTTTAGAGAGAAATGCTGTACTTTTTTACTCCATTTATTGACAGCTGTAGTTACTGTTACTTTACATCTTATATTTTACATACAAAACATATGATAATTTTATAAATATGATGTATTGGTCTAGATCAAACTACCCAACACTGTATAAAGCAGTTAAAATTCATCTCAACCAGCTACAATGTTAAACAACTGCTTACACATTAATGTATCACTAATTTTAATCCAATAATCATTATCATTATCAGCATGGATCATTTTGTGGATCTTGACATGGATAAAGAGGCCAAGCTTAGAACAACAAACTTGTGTGGGGTTGGATAATCATCTTAATAAGCTAAACGTAACTTAACAGTACTCATTATTGCACTATTACTTATATTATTACATTGTATTATACCGTACATACTTATCAACCTGTAAATCCACTTTGGTACTTACACTTATTTTAGCTTTTATACTTCATATCTACTTGTACTTAATTTATCTTACCTGTATTATAGTGTATTGTATTTTGATTTGCTTAGTACTTCTATTCCTGTGTGCATTGACGTGATAGTGAGCAGCTATAACGAAAAAGTTTCCCCTCGAGGATCAATAAAGTATTTCTGATTCTGACGCATGGTGCTGCTGGTGGTTGGAGGTGGATGGGCCTTCTTGGTGGGGAGTCTCTCCTTTCTTTGATGCCACTTGACTTTTGCAGCCTGTCAGAGATTCTCTTCATAAACTACAGCTCCTGCAGGGAATCTTTTTCCTCGTGTTTTTTTTTTTGTTTTGAGCAAAATCCTGTCAGTTGGTGCTGCTGGTATTCTTACTATATGGCCAGTCCATCTTAATTTATGTTAAATGACGGTGGCAGCAGTGCAGTTGGTGTTTGCACACTGATCAGAATCAGAATCAGAGATACTTTATTGATCCTCGAGGGGAAACTCTTTTGTTACAGCTGCTCACTATCACGTCAGTGCACACAGGAATAGAAGTTCTAAGCAAATCAAAATATAATACACTATAATACAGGTCAGATAAATTAAGTACCAAGTGGATATAAGTATAAAATTAAAATAAGTGTAAAGTACAAAGTGGATTTACCGGTTGATGATAAGTATGTACGGTATAATAATACAATGTAATAATATAAGTAATAAGTAATAGTGCAAAAATGAGTACTGTCAAGTTAAGTGTAGCTTATTAAGATAATTATGAGACGGTGGATATTGCACAGCAGTAATAGAAGTATGAATAAATATCAATAAATTAAACTGAAAACAGAGTATATTGCACCGGAGTATTAAACCGAGAATATTGCACAATTATTTCAAGTACTGCAGTGATGTTAATGATCAATGTCCAGTTTAATGACTAAGGGTCATATAGACTGACACTGATGCTTCTGTGTTTGTCTTTCCAGCTGTTTTTTTGGAGACATGGTGGTAGGACTTCAGGGCTTTGATGTGTTTTCTGTAGGTGGTCCATGTTTCTGCTGCATACAGTAGAGCGGAAAGAACAACTGTCTTGTGAACAAGCAGTTTTGTCCTCACTTGTATGTGTTCTCCTGAGTTTTACAAAGGTCCCGCTAGCACAGCTGATATGATGATGTATTTCTTGGTCGATGTCAGCTCTGATGGAAAGGAGGCTGCCAAGGTAAGCAAAGTGATCCACACTTTCGCAATTGGTATTGTCAATGTGTATTGCAGGTGGAGAAGTTGTGATTTCGGGTGGCAGCTGATGGAAAAGTTGTGTCTTCCTGAGGTTCAGGGTCAGTCCCAGGAGCCTAAACAAATGCATCAAGGATACACTACAGATCTTCTTCTGAAAGGGCATAGATGGTATTATCATAAGCATTCTGTAGCTCCAGAATCTATAAGGATATAATGTAAACACACTGACACTGGTTATTCTAGTACATAGTGCTAACAATACTTCTGTACTTCTACTTAACTAAAATTATGAATACAGGATTTTTACTTGTGATGGAGTATTTGAACACTGAGATATTGCTACTTTAACCAAAGTAAAAGATAACAAAACCACCGTTTCACAAAGGGAACATCTAAATATGCTGCACTAATGTGGCGGATACAGTTATTATCTATGACAGAAGTGAATAACTTCCTGTCTCATCCACCTCTTTTCCCAAAACTTTCATTTGACTCGCAGAAAGAGGCCTCTCTTGCATGGATGGAAGGTAAACTATTAACTCATAATATGGCACAAAATTATACCCTCAAGGTCTGTGTGTGTGTGTGTGTGTGTGTGTGTGAGTGTGTGTGTGGTTGTGTGCTTAAGCGTTAAGTGGTTGCATGTCTCCTGTGAGAAATGCCCGGGGTCATTCATGGGTTTTTCTAATGTGTCTGTCTACATGCCATTATTCAAATGAATTCAAGGGGAAGTGTATCATTGTGTGTGAGTGTGTGTGTGTACCACTACATTTCACTGAGGAAATGCACCATCGACCGTACATCAAAAAAGTCAAATGATAGCTATCAGTCTTAATCATCATCTACTGTGTGTAATATGTAATTACACTGACATTATTACCATTAATTATAGAGCATTTATAAATTAATTAGCATGTATTATGTCTTCTATGGGTAGGTGTGTGTGTTTTCATGTGCTCTGTGGCAATGGATTTGTCAGGATAACAAAATGTTCTGCTGGTGTTACACTGTGTGTGTCATGCAGGTGAGCAAAACAGGAACCCTTCCCCAAACAACAACAACAAAAACAACAAAAAACATCGGATGAAAGTGCTTCTGCTTGTGTCTGGTTTATATCTGGGGGGGAAAAAAACACTACACGTGTGCACATGCGACCACAAATACCCACATTATGCAAACACACACACATGCACAATCTCGCTTTTTTTTTTAAATTTTTTTTTTTACTTTTAGTGGGTGGCAGCAAAAGTCATCCCTGCAAACTCCCGTCCTCCTCCTCCTCCTCCTTCTCCTCACCTCTCCTCTCCTCTCTCCCCTCTCCTCATCCCACTATCACATCGGACAGGGTCTACTTATAGCACCGCGCCAGAGAGTAGAGAATGGGGAGAGAAAGGGTATTATGACAGTGAGGAGAGAAAAGAGAGGGAGCGAGAGAAAAGAAGGGCAGACAGGGTATTATGAGAGAGAGGGATGAGAGCAGTGAAGGCATTTGGAGTCTTTATTCGCCTTCCTAAGCCACGGGCTCCGCTCCCAATCCGATTGGTCGATACGGCCAGCCATGTAAATGAAATGCAAAGCACAGACCCAGACTTCCCTTTGCCAATTTGTGGGGCCCTTTCTCTCTTCCTCCGTCGATGGCTTCGTTCTTTTATCAGTCTGTCTTACTCGCAACGTGACGCCTTTTCTTCCTCAGTATCACAGTCTGCCGCCTTCAACCTCTGATTCTTCCCCTCTCTCTCTGGAAGATAATGATTTGCCTTTTTTCTGTAAGAGCTGAACTCTGCACTTCTCTAATGTTCAGCTCGAAGGATTTAATCCACAGAGGCTTTTTTATTTCCTGGGAAACGCCACTGGTGATTAAGCATATGCCGTTTTGCATGTGTGCTGCTCTGTTTGTGCGTGTGCAGAAGCATATGTCCCCTCACACTCTTTGTATAACGTTGGGTTTGAGGCCATTAGAGGTGCACAGGTCTGACCCTTAATTCTCTACACATTATTTGTTTATATCAAAATACTCTTCCTTCATTTAGACATTTCATTTAATGTCTATGATGGAGACCCTCCTCCTCCCCTGCAGAAGGAGTCTGTTGACACTAAACTCTTCCCAGGGGGTAGAGTACCAGTAATGGGGGCTCTGGCTACGTAAACCCCTTGCTGTGAGATTTAGGTTGCAGTTCATTTATTTTATTTATTTATTTCGAAGAGTCTAATCAGCTCCAGCAGTGTTTCATGTTTTTTTTTTCTTAACAGGATGGGACGGGGTGACAAGCCGATAGATGGGACAGGACTGATGACAGTTTTAAGTGCCACAGTCTGTCCCAGATTAAAAATGCCCACTACCACTGTAATCCCTGTAGCGCTGCCAAATTGGTATTTCCTTCCCTTCCCTGAACTGAGCAGCACTGAATGAGCAGAGACTAGGACAGGAAGAGAATGAGCATCACATAGTGACTTGTATGGCCTGACCTGACTGAACTCCCTGGCCCTGTGTATGGCTGGACTGGACTGATTTCTCGCTTAATTCCTCTGCAAAAACACAGTTTATACCAAGAACCATTACTAGAAATTAGTGTCAGGAATTAGTTTTGTTGGTGCTCACAAAAGGAAAAAATATATCACGCTCAACTTTAGTTTAACTGACGAAAGATGTGTGAAGAGTGCTGTGGATGCACTTCTGAAAACTGAGTGCAGGTAGGTAATGAATATAAATAGTAAAGATGAACAAGAGAGACAAAATATAGTACATAGGTACAAATGCAAGAATGGAACACAGTGGAGAGCAGAGGGAAGTTCAGGGAGGAGAACTGGTCCAGTGGTCAGCAGCTATTCTTAGACTGTTCATCACGTAAACACTGCCACCTGCCGGCTGCTCTTTAACTCACACACAGGTTCGAACATCCAGGACAGGAAATTCTGTCTGTAGGGGAATTTCACTTCAGAAGTTTATCCAAAAAAATGTTTGCCAGTACACTGTAGAAACGGATGTAATAATTGTAATAATAATAATATAATACAAAAATTCAATAAAAGCTGATAATGTAATAACCTGCCTATAATATAATAAAAATGTTGAGTGCACGGTGTACTACCTTTTTCCATATAATGTAATAAGATATTACATTTTGTGTTACTATTACATTATGATTTTGCTAGCAATTTTTAAAATGTAAAAAATGTACTTTAGCATATATTGTAATAACAAGCCTAAATAATCCACATGTAATCTACACTGAGGCTTGTGATAACTCAATTAGAGCTCGACTGATATATCGACCGATATTAGCTTATTGCAGATATTTTGTATCAGTGTATATGTCGGCGTTTAAGTAACAAGAAATTGCAGTACAGAAATGCCAAACTAGGTTTGAGGTAATTTAAATGCCTACAATGGTGGGTCACATGGACTGGACACTGTAGTTTTAGGTGTTCAAACCTATGTTTGTGGGTGTGTTTGTCCCTGGTGTAGTACAGTACACAGCTGAAATGCTTATTAAAAATGGATCCATGAAACACTTAAAATGCACTTAATAATTTTACTTTCACAATATAACATATTAAGTTGTTACATTTTGCACTGAAGAAATGGCCTCCAAAACCATAATGTAAATCACAAAATGGAAAGTAATAACTTACTATATGCATAAAAATATATTAACCATATGCATTTAACATTTTTATTACATTATAGGCAGGTTATATTATGAGTTTTTGTTACATTTTGAATTACATTATGCAGTTATTACACTATCAGTTTCTACATAAACTCAAGACGTGTCAATTGATGAAGGCCTTTTTAACGGAAGACATTTTAACATGTCTCAGTAAGAAATGCATGGTGTAAATAATGAAATGGAACTGAGCCAATGTTAGTGTTAATAGAAACACCTGTGCTTTGTCTACTGTGACAAGTCAAAATGTTTCTGTGAAAAAGGCTGTATTTGGGAGTTTATTGCCAAGTGGTATATAGCCATGCAGACAGTTCTGGTTTAAATTGTCCAGGTTTTAATATATATGTCTTTGAGATTTCTGCCTCCACCCCCTGTACAATCGAGGTAAAAGACATCTTTTTTGTGGCGCTCACAACATTGAAAAATGTTATTTAAAAAAATCAACAGCAATGTGTCTTCCCAGCAACAATACTCAGCTTTCTCTGGATAATCCAAGGAACTAACAGTTTTCATTGGAACTATTTAATACTGACAAAATAAAATAGTTCCTATGAAAACTGTTCATATCCAACAACCTGGAAACTTCAAATCAAAACTATCTGCATGGCTAGATAAGGCGTAAATGAGAAAATTTGTTTTTTTGCCAACCCTTTAACTAATGGCAATTCAACCTGTGCTGTGACACAAACTTAAGTCACCACATGTTAACTGTGTAGTGTAGACCTTGAAATGTGTGTACGCAGGTATGCACCATGATGGGCAATGTGTGGGAAGCTACACTACAGCTTCCTGACAAGAGGGAGGAGGTCTACCATAAAACACTTCAGACACACATAAACACGCACTCACACACCCTCCTCATCAGCCTCTCCTTCCTCGTCCTCCCATCAACCCTCTCTTAGTCGCCCCCCAAACCCTCCCAAACCCTCCCAACAGTCCTGCCAAGCTGACAGCTCCAAGCTCCGTGGAAAATGAGTCTCGCTCGCATTACAATCGCGCAGGACAGATTCCATTAGCACTATCTGAAATTGAGCGCGGGGAGCAGAGAGCGGGAGGCAGCGGCGCGTGCCCTTATCAGAGGGAGAGGGTGAGTTCCGCCGACGTCACTAATCCACCGGGCAGGATTGAGCAGGCACACACACACACACACACACACACACACACACACACACAGTGAAAGACAACTTGGGGAAGACACAGGATACACACACACTCTTTCATATACTGAAGACAACCGGGACAAACAGATAGCAAAACATACATACACACACACACACACACACACACACACACACACACACACACACACACAGAAAGACACACATAAAGACAAACAGGAAATGAAAGTCTCATAAACACACACATATACAGATACCACAACCTCAACTCACATTCCACAATGTACTGAAAGGGACCAAAATTTGCATTTATCTAAAGGACATGATGAAACTGGTGGAAAAACAGGCAGCAGATCAATTCTCACGCAGCCGCTCTGTCTGTTTCTGTGTGTATGTGTGTGTGTCTTGGTGAGTCTTTTCCTGAGGAGTGCTGGCAGGTCTGTTCAGTGCTGCTCCTGCTGCTGCTGGTGGGATTTGTAACATGTCAGTCCGTCGGTTTGAGATGAAACTGAGCCTCTCTCGAACTTGCTGTGTGATCTCTACCTCCCTGCTTGTGTGCACTCACTCTCTCCCTCTCTACCCCCTCTACTCATACACACAAACATCCTCGCATGCATGCAAACATAAACACATTCTTCATATACATGCTCTCACACATAGATGTGCATTTGCAGGAACACCCCCCCCACCTCCCCCAGTGTCCTTATCCTCAGTTATTAACCCTTGACACATAAATCCAAGGGTATGTGTGTGTGTGTGTGTGTGTGTGGGAGGGAGGATGGGGTTAATCTTTATGTAGTGGGGATCTTTCACACAAGATCACTCAATTTAAATAGAGCGGGAACACTTTGATGTCTCCAGCCCTCCCTCCTTCCTTCGCTCTCCATCTCTCATGCACCCCTCTAATTTGCTTCATGTTGCCCCCCTCTGTGCCCCAGTGATAAGGTGTAATGAGAAATGTTTTCAAAATGGCTCTCACCTACCATGCGATGCTAATTGAGCGTGTTCATGATACAGCCATAAGAGGAGAGCGCTCATCCCTGACCGTTGGAAGGTGCTGAGGAGAGGGGAAAAGAAAAGAGGAACACTTAGTTTTCCAAGCAGGAGTGGATAGCAGGGAGTAAAATAAAAGTGACACAGGCTTGCATCAACCGAGAGCCACTGACAGCCCTGCCCCCTCAAAGACACAAAGTAATGAGGGGAAATACCATCTTCATTAGTTGTCATTTACAGGGAATTAAGACAATGCTTCCTCGGGGCTGTTATTGGTCACGCCGCAGTGAGAGCAACGTCAGGGAGGAAAAGAAGCTACTTTGGGAAGATGTGGGAACAGAGGAGCGTTTGGCCTATATTCATTTAGAAGCAGAGGGACGCCACTGCCGGAGCACCTCCCTCATCAAAATGGGGAACATGAAAGACAAATTAGCTTGGTTTCAGCAGCAAAATACAAACCAAACAGGAACAGAAAATGAAAGCTAAATTAGCTGAGTGTCAAGCACAAAATATAAACAAACAGGAAGAGGACTTGTATCAAACAAGAAATCAGAGCTGTAGACTTGAGACTTGAAAAAACAAGAATCACAAACACTGCTCAGTCAGTGAGTCATATTAAGTTGAATGCAAAATAACTGTATTTCTCAGCTACTGTATAAAAGAGGTTTGGAAATCAGCACTGTGATAAAAGCAATATGAGAAGAGATAACAGAGCTCCAAAGAAGCCAAACTATCGGGCCTATAACATGACAGGCCTCATAACTGCTCTTGTCAACAATAGCTAGCTAGTTAAAAGTTCACACATTTAAGCTAGCCATTAAGTTGGTTACATTAGCTGTTTGGAATTTACAAGTTTCAGAAACAAAACCAACTAAAGCGAATGGAGAAGAATAATTTAAAGTTATACTAAAATACTATTCCTGTTGAAACGTCAAAATATTGTTTCATAGGTAATTAGGACAAACTTACGCAGTTCCTTCAGGTGAAGAAAAATGGCGCAGTGAAAATTCTGCTCGAGACAAGACGCTGGTGGGCGGGGCTTTCCACTGCGTTGTTTAACTACGCAAATATTCACCAGTTTTAGATGGCATCTTACTCTACCTGTCCATTTACACTGCTTAATTTACACAGGGAATATTACTGTGTAAACTCAGCCAAAAAACAAACTGCAAAATTATTGGAAATACGAAGATCATGTCTTCAAGATCTTGACAAGATATACAACGAGGAAAGCAGTCACGGGACAGAGGTAACCGACAGGGATGACGGATAGTCAGTTTATGCATTGGGTTGACAAATACTGCTTACATGGTAGAATTAGTCTTTCAATGAAGTATTAATGCTACTTTGTCTACCACTTAGAGTTGGACAAGAATTCAGTATTATTGTTGATCAACTTTCAGTAGTATTGAATCGTGTGTGCGCAGAAACTGTGTAGTGTGTAGCTGCGTTAGTAAAAGAAATTGATTAAAAAGTCGTCTGGTCACATTTGGAGTTTTTCAAATGCCAATGGAATTCATTAGGCTATGGCAATTTTACCACCGTGCTTTTAACCTGCTTTGCATCAGGATTGGGGGGCATAAAACCCAATGCCCCCCATAGGGCGCCAGTGAAACAGCTTATAAAATACCCACCATGAGCAAGTTTTTGACTGTAGAACGTGAAGTCTCCCAAATTCCCAGAAAAATGAGAGAAGACACGATCTCAGTGTTACTTAGCTAACTAACGCTGTATATGAAATTAAATAGAAATTAAGTAAAATCTTGAAATGATGTATGTAGCCTATACAATTCAAGTTTGGTGTTCGGTTAAAAGTGCTGGTGGAGCTGGAAGCTGAAGTAGCATCATCAACAGGCCTCCCATGACTGCCACAGTGAGGAAGTATATTCCTGAAGGCTTAAGTGAGCTGTATATGTCAGGTGCTGAAACAGATTCCCTCCTTTGTCGTATTCTCTTCCAGTCACATCCAGGTTGGGCCTTCCCTTCCCGAACAGTGACGTGTGACGACAGCTTCCATGGCGGCTGAGTGGGAGACACAAGACAGTCCGGATTACCAACCCGCTGCCACAACATCACCTCCCTAACAGGATAACACAGCATAATAAACTCCATAAAATAATCAAACTTATTACAACTCTTAACCCCTGTTTAATACATTCTGCTCAGCTTACGTGTGCTGGCATTCACTACTAGTCGAGCCACAAAAGAGAAAAGTCTTATAAGACTAGAGAACACAGGACAGCAGCTTGTGATGCCTTAATATTGGCTTTAATTGGATTTGTAAATTATGTGGCTAAATTAACACTTTCTATGGCTCGGTGACTTAGTGAAATGTGTAGAAGGAAAGAAAAAAGAAATGAAAGTCTTAAAGTTAATTAATCGTCTGTGGCCCCAGCCTAATTAAAGTTTCCCAGTGTTTGTAGTTAATGGGTGGATTGATGGAACAATGGTATGAACGCCCCCTGCTACCTCCAGAGTGAGTCCGCCGAGAGTTACGGAGAGGAAGATTTCTGAGTCGCTGATTAACACACACACACACACACATAGACACACACACATACAGTCCCCTTCAAACTTCCCAGCCACAAGATACCCATTACTCCCCATTGAGGGTTTCACATTAATTAGCTGAGATCAAAACCTACAAATCCCTCCACCGAGAATTGAACTGTATTGCCTTCCTGCCTCCATCATCTATGCTAGGTCCCATGACACACACACACACACAAAACACACAACACAAGTGTTTGCTTCACTATCCCCGTGGGGGACAGTCATTGACATAATGATTTCCCTAGCCCCATACCCTAACCTTAACCATCACAAACAAACCACATTCCTAACCTTAACCCTACTTGTAACCTGTACCCTAAAACCAAGTCTTAACCCTCAAAAAGCAGTCTCTACCCGTGGGGACCTCAATTTTTGTCCCCACGGTGACACAAGCCCCCATGGGTTAGCAAGCATTCAGGTTAAAGTCTGCACCAGGATATAAGAACATGAACAGACACACACACACACACACACACACACACACACACACACACACACACACACACACTGAGCATGGCCGGATAAACCTGCAAGGAAGCATCAGGGCAAGAAAGAGCTGCTGATTAGTGCAGCTTTAAGGCCTTTATCCTGCCAGTTGATGTCATGCTTTAGTGGTAGCCTACGTATTATATATTAACAAAGAAAGTTAATTAAATGAATCTGCTACACAGGGAACCTGGGGCTTTTGGTTCTCCTGGGGGTCTGGGGCCCTCCATGGGGCAGTTATCCTCTTCACCTGGTTGGTAATCCAGCCTTGAAATAAAAAAGAAATAAACGGACAACATTTCCTCAGAGTTCAACCGTCAAGTCTCCCTTGCATCATGCTGTCCCCCTATGCTCGTCTGTACTCAAAGCACAGTGCAGATGAATTTTTGGCACTATAATATCTACAACTGGGATATTTCATCAGAGACAACATAGAGTTTCTTCCCCATTAAAACATATCCCTGAATGAAAACCAGGCTAAAGTCACAAAGACATTCCCCTCATTTAAAGTATCAAGGACATGCTGCAAAACAACGTTTTAACTGTTACTCAATCAAGTTCTGTGCTTTGAATACGATGGCCTCCCAAAAAACACAATACTGTATTTTTATTCCTAATTATATTTTATACTGTGAAAAAAAGGTTCAAACTTACCTTCAGCAGTAAAATGTACCTTTTTGAGTGCGCTGAAAACTGTAAAAAGGCTCTAATTATGACAGGAGCATTTTAGAAAGCTGTATAATGAAATGAGAAATGTGTTAATATACTTACGAGTAAGGACACGTATCACTTACAACTTATTAGATGAAAATTATAGTATATCTTAACATGTACCAGAATTAACTTTGTTCATACTGTCTCTTCTATAGAGTTTCAGCATGCTTTTGGTTTTCTCCCTCCCATGCTTTGGAAGAGATTAAATGTAGTGTGGCACTGACATACCCATGAAATAGGCTTCATAATCTTTGAAAGAAAAAAAAGTCTCCTCCCCATGGTTCAAGAGTGAAATAATTTCTGAACAAACTTCTGAATAACACCACTCTCAGCAGGTCTTTCAGCAGACATCCTGAATTCTTTGCAAAGGAACGAACTTAAGTCTTTTACATTGCTATTTTAAATTAAGCGTTCTGTAATTCTGCAGACATTTGCGGCGTCTTATCACATTTGCGTGGTGATGAACATGACTGCCAAAACTGCTCATTAAAACGGTTGATTATTTTAAAGAGGTGATGCAACTCTGAGCAACCACATCATAGTGTGCCCTGCTGTCAGCTTCACAGCTGGTGGAGAGCGCCCTCTGCTGGCACCAGCACACGTGACGTGCACCTCTTGACTTTTTGCTTCATTTAAATACAATGAACTGTATTGTGTGTAATAAGCACATTCCTGACTTTATGCTGATCTGCAGCATTTCATACCCTGAAGAAGAAGTAATTCAAAGCAACCAGAAGAACAGAGCAAATTCAACTTTTTAACAGGTTTATTGACATGTGTATAGCGATTGTCTGTGCACCGGACGATTACAGAAGAATATAATATAAAATAATACAAAATAGCTGTACATAACACAGATGTATTTAAAGGAATGCATTATTAACTGTGAGGTTTTGACGCTGTATAATACGTGTCAGCTACTCACTCACCTATAATAAGATGAGTTCATAAGTTCAGAGGTTGAGGTTTTGCCATCTAGAATGAAGGTCAACTGATACATATAATATAAAAACAAAGTTAGGGAAGAGCTAATGATGTTACTGGTGGAATTAAACAACTCGATGCCACACTAAAATACTGCATCTGAAAAATCCACTGATACTAAAATCTAAAAACAAGGGGAAAGGAAATTGCATATGGACACCTATAACCCAAAGAGGGTTCAAACGAAGAATAAAACAAAGGAAAAGTAAAGAAAAATCTGCTAAAATAAATATGTCAGCTCATAAACTAGAAGCCAATTAGGGTGCTGCAGTGACTCTTCCATCCACATGCCAATGGCGTTACATTTATTGTTGTATATACTATCTTCAAAAGCAGGATTCACTGGATTTGGCGTGCTTAGCAAAGGGCAGCTGATTGAGATGTTTTCATAGCCTGTTTCACTAGACCCCTTTTATTAAGACCCGTATGTGACTGATCCTAGACCTGTGGTGATCTACCCTACTGTATGCCCTCTATCACTTGGCCATTATATTAGATGATTACTCTGACATATAATGTATAATGTGTTTATTTATTTATTTATTTTTTTACTGAAAGTGTCTTCTAGCAGGCTTCCTTCAGTCCTTGCCAGCTGTGAATGTGAAATCACTAATCCTGAGCTACAGTAATTATCAACACTACATCATTTATCCACCACACTGAAGGGAGTTTAAATCTTGCATTTAGACTTCAAACGGAAAATATAGTATTTTGAAAACAAGCAAGCTGGGTTTCAATATCTTGAAAGGTTCCATGATCAGTCTAAATACAAAATGAAAACAAGTGTTGATGTGGACATCTTTCTGCAGTGAATTGGTTTGGTGGAAAATATTAGCATAGTAGTACAAAGTGGGATTTGATAGGTCTCATTTCACAAACTTCACACATCTATCAAGTATGAGGATTTTTTTAGGCTTGCGCTCTCTATTTTTTTTTCTTTTGGAGCGGTCTTCCAAAAAAAAAAAAAAAAAAAAAACAAACAACAGAAATGCTGCAGTTTTTACAGCCGAGAACTCGGAAGACATCTTGGTCTGCGACAATCGCTCTCAGTATGAATAACAGGTTGGCAATCAACCGTGCAAAGTTTTTGAGTAAGTGTGTGTGTAGTGTACATACTGTATGTGTACGTTCAGCACATGCAAGCTAGACAATTTCCACGTGAGTGTGTATTATCAATTATACGTCTTCCACACTTGAGGCTATTATTGAAAGTATCTGACTTTTCGAGCTAGTTCACCAAGCTACACCATCATTTTCAGTTACAAAAATAGTATCACAATATAGACCATTCAATATGAGCACCAGGGAAGGCTAAACATAGCCTGAGTATTTGGCTACATTCATTGTCTGGGCAATGTTTTATGGTAGCAGTGTGTTAAGTGTGTGTTTGTTGGACACAGTGTTGGCAACATTGTCTCACTCACAAGCTCTCCTAGATCTACCACACGATAATATTCAGAAAACATACAGAACTTGCTTACACTGAGTAACAACATTTAACTAAAACCAATTATCAGTTAGAAAAATAGTTGTGTTTTTTTTTAACACTGAACATCTAAAAGAATTCCTCCCGCTTCCCTAAATAAATCCCTCCCCATTTCCTAACAAAATAGTTTTCTTTGAAACCAAAAAAAGGTTATCTTTTGAGGTTATGCAAGGTCAGACTTTTTGACACTCCATCATACTAACATGGACCCTGTTTAGCATAATTCAGTAACCAGAAGTGTGTTCAAATTAACACAACAGCAGCGATGCAATATGTTCTTTTATGACGGCTGCTGTGTTCTGCTGTGGCCTAAACATGCTTACATATTTCTGTCAGCATGTTAAGGCTGCTAATGCATCTGAAATTAGTATTTAAATACATGTCAGGTGTTTAATCACCTGACATGTTGCTCATCTTTAAATTCTAGTGCTTTGGTTACATCTCACACACACACACACACACACACACACACACACACACACACACACACACTTGTATCACTGGTCTAAGACCTCATCTGGAAATAAAATAAATCATGACATTGAACACGCCTCTGGTTGAGCCCTTAACCTGGAAACCATTTCAGCCATGTTTGAAGTGACCGCTAACACTTGGCTAAACATAGCACAACATTTAGCTTATCTATGGGAGTGCTATTATTGCTGTAGAGAGTTATGAAGTGGATTTTACCCGGTTTTATTCCCAGCCCTTGCTTATCCTTGGTCTGCTTGAGAATCAGGATAAGATCTGGCCTTCGCAGGTGAATTCTTTGTGGTGTGATCATACAGTGTGTAGTGTTCTCTCTAGTACTTCAGAGATAATCAAAGAGTCTGCGGGCTTTCATTCCAGCCTAATAATACACAAGGGGTCTCATTTATGGGGTCTCTCTGCATAGATTTCACACTAAAAGGATACATGTAGACAAAAGATGAAAACGCATCTGCTTAAAAACATCCTGATTGTAAGAATGGTTAATACCTTTCCCTCCATGAATCACTAGAAACTTGAAATGCTGAATACAAGCACAAGCCTCTGATCTTACCTTTCAACCTCCTGCATTTACAATAAGGAGTTAATACGGCCTGCTGAGGATGCAGCTATGAATATAAATGAGCTGGTCATTCAGGAAGGAAAACAGAGTCAGCATGCAAATAGAAATATAAAGAGACTTGATGTGAAATAAAGGTAGAAGTGGTTTTGCAGGAGCTGAGGCCAAATGGATGATATTGTATGGTGATCAAAGTGCTGCCACAGCCAATTGAGTGGCAGCATTTCACAACAATTGCAGCAACAATTTTTAGAAATTAAGAAGGGGTCGGATATCACAGGCCGAGAAGTGCAAAAGGTGGTGTTTCACCGAGTTAAGGACACACAGATGCTGCAGACGTGTAAGACACTGCAGATCAACTGAGTAAAAAGGTCATTCCTTTGTGCAAAAAGCTACTTGTCATTTCATACATGGCTTCTGAATAATAATGGTTTGAAAAGGGTCAAGCAGCATCATTTAAGCTCCTGTGTATATACAGTTTACTTATGAGAGCCCTCTTGTTGAAGGTTGGGTAATCAGTGAAATCAGCAAGTGTAGTGTTTGGTTGGAATGAAAAACAGCAGAATCCTCCATGATGGAGTACTGGACACCACATAGAGTTTAGAATAAATACTGTCCACATGACAGTATTGATTATTCTGTCATGTTTTTTCATCTTCATCTTCATTCTCCAGATCCTATACCAATCAACAAGCATCGAAGGATAAACAAGGCGCAGGATTATTCAGCCTTGGGCTGCATTCAGTAACAACGTTGGACAGTGTTTGTTTTATGCACACAGAATGTGAGGCCTGAGTGTAGAACACACATGCTTTTATAACGTGAAAATGACGAGCACTCCTAATCAATACTGAACACTGATCAATGTTTGCAACATGAATGAAGCCCAGGCATCTTTCAGTTACTGTGATAGTGGTTGCTGAGGAGTGGCGACTAATCGATGGGGCCCTGGAAGATGAGCCGCGTCCAGCCGGGGGAGCTGAGGGCAGTGGAGCAGAAGGGGCAGATGGGTCTGAAGGCGTGCGTCCCGTGGGGAAGCGGGGTCTCGGCCCAGTACCTGGCTGTCCTCTCTGAGGAGACGTGGCCGCATGGCACAAAACCGTGAGTGGGAGCTCCAGCGTCCACGTACACAGCAGGCTCAGAGCCCAGCCACAGGGGCACGTAGGGACCCACGCTCCTGCACAGGGGACATTCTCGGCGGGCTGTGGAACCATCGCCCTCTCCTGGCTCCTGCACCCCCTCAGATCTCTGGCCCCAGTCGTGGCGTCCATGGACATGGCCGCAAGCGAGGTAGACCCAGGGCTGACGCTCTTCAAGGCTGAAGTAACACATCAACAGATAGTCAGTATTTTTAACATGGTGTGAACTCCTGGCGCTAATAATTCATCAAGAGTTTCTGTTTTTAAACTAATGAACATAGAGGCAGTTACATATTCTTTATAGGCAGGCTACTGGAGATGAAACAAGACGAACATCCTGATAAAACTTTTGGGGATTTTTGAAACAGACTGTGGCTCCCACCTGTGGCTGCGTGGCAGGCTGGGGAAGGCCAGTGTGCTGAGGCCTACAGGACACTGGGGCCGAGAGGCATTAAGCTCCTGGCGAAGTGCTTCCAGGTGACGCAGGGTGGGAGCACGCATGAGCCCCTCACCTGTACGCCACAGCAGGGTGGCACCACACAGGTCAACCAGGGAACCATCACGTAGTGCACTGCTCTCACCCTCCGCCTGCAGAGGTTGATACACAGACAGACACATGCTTACAATCAAACCAAAAATAAACCTCACAACCTTGATGATGGGGCCAAAAAGCAACGTAGGACATGGCAACCACACAGGCAGTTGCTCACCAGTTTGCCCCGGCTGGGTCCAGAGCGTGTCTCCCGCAGGGCGTAGACATCTCCACAGACAGAGATCTCCCTCCACAGACCCTGCTTGGGGTCCTCTGGGAACCCCTCCGGGTGCATCACTAGCACCCCATTGGTGGTCAGGCCGTCCATATGCCCATCAGGGTTTTTCCATTTGGTTGCTTTCTCCTGTGGTGGCACAGGCATGAAGGCATATAAATCATTCATGATCAAATTAAAATGATTTACAATAGGTATAAAAAGAATGGCAATGGAGAATTGTTAAACTCTAGCTTTATCTTTGTTCTTGAGGTTTATAAGTATTTTAGATTACTTCAATACTGATTCCAAAAATATACTTTTTTTTTTTAGAAACCTTTGTTGGTTGGATCAGTCTACTCACCCCTAAGAAGATATTTTTGGAGGAGTCAAAGCCAGCGGCGTAGATGCGAGCAGTGTAAGGTGGGTTGCGTTCACACACCACTCTGCAGGCAAAACGTGAGATGGTGCTGGGAGCAATGGAGGGGTCCTCCCCCTCCTTTCCCCCTCCGGAGGTGTCTGTCACCACAAAGTCAATGGGACTTTCTGTGGAGCGTCCAATCTGCAGGGAGCGGCACAGAGAAATGCTCACTGTAATTCACTGACAGTCCTGGATACCATTCATCAAAACAATATTCAAAATAGCTATTGCTATATATAACTACACAGTTATTAATAGTTTTAGATTCACACTAGCTGCATGTAGGTTTTTGAATTTTCCACAAGAATTTTGTTTCCCATATGATTGTGGCTTTTATTGTCGTGGGGGATTTGGGTGAAAGATACTTCATCGTTAAATAATTTTATGTGATACTATTATAAGAGCAGAGCGATATAAAAATAGACTTTCTTGGAGATTTTCCACACACGTCTTTATTCTTAATGGCCACATTTCTGAACCAAAATATTCTACCTACTGTAGAAGTTCCTTTGATGACATTACATAACAGCATATTTCGGGAGAAAAACAAATCTAGGATTATTTTTGTTGCAAAGCGAGACATTATTGGAGGAGGATATATGAAAAGGTTGACCCTGTTTTCTTCATGGTGTGTTACCTGGAACATGTCTGTGTTGTTGTCATGGCAGTACTCCACCACCACTGTCTGGTTACGGGACAGCGTGAAAGAGATGCTGTGCTGCCCTCTGCTGTGGACAGCCTGCAACAAGCAAGAGTTAATGCACTCATCTTCTGGATAAGTCTTTCATTGTCTTGACAGAACATACATCGCACTGAATCATATTGTTACTCAAAAGTCCATAAGATGTACCTACATGAATAACTGTAAAATAAAAGTTTCATACTTTAATGTTTCATGTGATAGCAGCATGTGACAATGACCTGGTAGTGATATTATGTTTCATTTAACTTCATTTTACTGCATCACCATGTGTCAATCATCATACAATCATGCATCCGTATGTAGGCAGACACACACACACACACACACACACACACACACAAGGATGGACAGCCCACATACATAAGTCCTCACGTTTAGTCATCCTTCCTCTGACAACAGGGAGTCGCAGGAAGGAAACTAACGTTACACACTGATAAAACATACAGTACACACACACACACACACACACACACACCTTGCTGTCCTGTGGTGTGTTGAGGATGTGCACAGCGCTGGGTTTGACGCCGTTGGCCTTGGCCCTTCGGTAAAGAGCGAAGCGGCTCTTTCTGCGCCCACGGTCTCCGCTTGGAAGAGAGCCATTGTACCTAAAAGAAAGGCAAACAAAAACAAGCACAGGATGAAAATATCCATCCATCCATCCATCCATTTTCTACCGCTTGGTCCCGTTAGGGGTCGCGGGTGACTGGAGCCTATCCCAGTGACTTTGGGCCTTAGGCAGGGTACACCCTGGACAGTGGCCAACTCGTCGCAGGGGATGAAAATATGAGTGCGAATAATCTGGACTAGAATACAACTCAACAACAAGTTCACACATGTTCATTCTAGTTGCGCAAGCCTTTTTGAGAAAGCCTAATGGTGGGAAAAACACTGTTATCTCACTGTTTGCACACTGTCTTTATGATCTGTCATCACTTGTGGGAAAGCTATAAATAAAATGCCACTGATGGTGCCAAGATGTCTGAGGAAATAACTGCAATTAGAGTGTAAGCGCTAATTATTTGTGCTTCTTTACGGCTGTGTTACCGCAGATTCTTTTGAAATGTATTAAAGCAGCACACTCGGGCCACTCGTGATTCATATTAAACTGCTGAACCTGAATGAAAGGGACAACTACCACTTGATCTCACTTACTCGGCTTGTACTTGAGGCTCATGCTTACTGAAGAGGAGCTCGCTCTTCATCTAACCCCTCTAAGCGTTTTCAGCAGGACAGAATCATTTTCACGGCACCACACAGCCTCGAATAAGTGCTCCAGTTAGGATTTTTCTGAATACTACTTTGAAGGTTTGTGTTAATTAATAGAAACAGACATGATTGCAGATTCTTCTTCTGGGAGTGGTAAATAATGTATTCTAGACCTTGAGAGTTTTATAATTCAATATCTGGTATCATTTTTTTTTTAAAAGGTGATCTCAGTTTTCATGTTTTAATGAAAATGAGTGACATGATGTTAAAACCTGTTTGGTGTTGGTGCTGACTAAAATACCGACTCTGTCCTCAATTTTTTTTAAGCTGGGTTGAACATCGTTTTCACAGTTTGAGTTCACGCAAAAGGTAGTATGCTGGTTTTAGGCTTTTCACTAATCAGCAGGGCATGGTCCTTATTCAGAACTATTCAGAGGATACCCAGCGGGAACGTAGACTTTGTGAGGGACAGTAAATGTCTTTACTGGCCTTCAGACTTGATCAGATCAGAAGGCATCTGATCTGGCTCTCTTCTGATCTGTCTCACAGTGAGCTCTCAGCGTGGGCTGAAGAAACCACTTCCTGCTTTGACAGTGTTTGTACAATAAAGCTGAAACTAACATTGATTTATCAAGCAGTCTTTCATAAGAGAATCAATCAATGACAATTTTGAAAACTGATTAAATGAATTACCTCATAAAATGAAAATGCCAATAATCTGCTGGTCATAGCTTTTGCAAAAATGTCCTTGCATTTCTTTATTTTATATCGTCAACAGTTTTTACACATCACTCTTGGCTGTGGTGACTTGTAGTGGGCATTTGTTATTTGTTACATTACATAGAGTATATGATCATTTAACAACAGAATCAACATATTAATTGAAAATGAAATCAATCCTTAGCTGCAGCCGAAATAAAACAAAATAGTGTACTAGCAGAATTGTTCATCTGGACTAGAGCTGAAACAATCAGTCAAATAATCAATCGGCAGAAAGTTAATGGAAAAATAAAACAAAAATATAAAAAAATGCATTGGTTTCAAATAAAAATATTTCCCAGTTTTCTTTGCCTTCTATGATAGTAAACTGAATATCTTTGGGTTTTGGACTGTCGGTCAAACAAAGCAAGAAATGTGAAAATGTGAACTCAATATTTTCGGACATTTATTGACCAAATGTGTAGATTAATTGATAACGTAATATACGTAAATCAGTTTATTTTGAGTGTAAAATCACATAGTGTCTCAAAACACTTTACAAAGAAAAAGAGACACCTTTCACACTGGCATGACGATGTGTCCTCGGTGCCTAAATGATAAAACACATATCAGCTAGGTGTAAATATTGAAGATCACCCAAACAATCACTACAGGAGATAAGAAACACATTTATGGATAAGTACAATGTTTGGCCATTGCCAACATATAGCAACTTCACAAACTTTTTTCTTTTATCTGTTCTGTTTAATATCTCTTCAAAATCTGAACTGAAGCTCAACATGCCACTTGTTGTCTATTGTTGGTTTGGAATTTTCCTTAAATAAAATTTTGGGAAAAAAACCCCAACAAACTTGTTTACAAATCTAACCAGATAAGACACAAACTGAGGGGGTGGCAGAGAGTTAAGACAGAAACCCTGCCAATCATCAACATTTCTGACCTGAGTTGTAGCAAGAGCAAAGTGCAAATCACTGTGGATAGCAAAACTTTGGCCTATATTAACCTTTCTTATATTATCTTAATATACATTTTTTTATTTCAGTGACAGCATCTCATTTTGTTAGTCTGGGTTTTGGTGGTTAAATGTGTGTGTGTGTGTGTGTCTACAGGTTTGTTGTCATTTTAAGTTTTTAATGAGCTATACTTCTACGAATCTCAGGACCAATATTCATTTCCTGTCGGTAACAACCCAAAGGCCAGTTGAGGGCAGGCAGTCAGCAGGATGTTGGTGAGAGAATCAGGTATGTTACCTGGAAAAACCTTCCAGGTAGAGTCCAATCACAGTAGATGACTCAGTGCTACCTGCTCCCTCCATGGCCCTGCCTGTCAGATCAAACTGGACACTGGCTGACAAGAGAAGGACTGGGTCGGGAAAAGAAGAAACATGGCAGAAAGCAGAAGATGTGAAATGGGACCAAGGATAAGAGGACACAGGAGAGAAAATCAGCTTATGGAAAGAGAAAAAGAAGTCAGCGCCTTGACAGAAACAGAGACAGAAAAGAAGTAAGAAGCTATCCTGAGTATTAGAGACAGAAAACTAAAGCTAAATGAATGAAATGAAGCAAAGGGCAGGGTTCGGGGAGCCAGGAGGGAGAGAAAAGGCTGAGAGACAAGGCTAGGCAGAGGGTCGAGGGTAAAAGCCATTGGAAGAACAGCTCCACAAAGTATGATTTGCCTGGGCAGTGCTGGCCTGCCTCACGCATTTGCGTACATCTAAAAGCACAATATGAAATATTCACTCCTTCTGCCCCTCGACACAGGGTTTATTTTCGTTTAGGGCAAGCCACCAAGGAGGCCTGCCTTTGTGAAAGTCAGCACTCAGCAAAACACTGGGAGGCTGGCAGGGAAGGGACTGGGTGAGACAAGGGGGAATGCGACAACATGTGTTGAGAGGGGTTACGGGTGAGACAAAAAAGGTGTGGGAGAGATAAATACAGAGAATGAGAGGGTGTTTGCATAGTGATGGCAGTGGGTTATAAGTGAGTTGAGCTTTGCTGGGCTGCTGGACAGGGCAGCACTGTACATGGTGTCAAGGCTAACTAAGGCAACGAGCGCTGGCAGGCAGCCACTGCAAAGATCACATGGCCTGCAGTGAAGCAGGCATCGACCACATGGGGCATGTGATCATCAAGGCTGACAGATGCAAAGTTACACCACACTTGCACAAAACAGGCATGGAAAATATCTGACAGGAAGCAGCAGAAAGAACAGCCTGTTCTGACACCGGGTATCTGCTGTGTGTTTGGGGACAGATGAACTGGTCACGGTCCTGAATCATACTAAATCCCACTGATCTGGATATGGTATTACCTTCAGCATGTAATAATGTTAATATTGACATTGATAGTATATTGCCTACCACATTAATCAGATTGTGACATGTTTAAACATACTGTAAATCCTGTTACAGCAAAACAGCAATAACAGAAGACTGTCTTTCAATTACAGCAATATCTACTTTTCGCATATCCCTCAGCCCGTGTTCAAAACCACAGAGATGATACCTATAATAGCCTGCAAGCCTGTGGCAGAACACGATCAACCCAAACCTCAATCACTGCAGTTTTAAAGAGACCTAATACAAATGCATTTTCAACCCTCAATGAGGCACATTAAGTGTTGTGGCGCACATCGCAGAGCATGCTTGTGTTTAAGTTGCATGGCCAAAACCTCGCATTAAATGATCACATCCTTATTCTGATCTGAGGATGTAAAGGACTGCTCTGTTCAAACAGCCAGATGACGAGGAGGACGACTAATCAGTATTCTGATGCAGGCAGGCTACAACCCTCTCACTCCATGTTCAGCCGGAGAGGAAGAGATAGGCCATTAGGTCAGTTATCTCTGGCATACACAGGAAGTTCCGCAAGGCAAGAGGGAGGCCTGTGTAAGCCTGGATATGACTGTGTGTGTGTGTGTGTGTGTGTGTGGCATTTCTGGTCCCTGCAGACCCTGCACAATGTGGAGCTGCAGGGGTGGAAATGCTGTGGAAGCTGGTGGTTGTCATCAGCAGATCCTGCCTACTGTGTGCTTGTGTGGCTTGTGTGTGTGCTGGTGATGTAGAGAGGCTTTTCTCCTCCTCCTCATCCTCCTCCTCCTCCTTCCATGGCATGGATGGTCATCTGGCTGCAACGTTTATTAATTAGTAATAAAAAGAGGCTTTATGACTAAATAATATGAGCAAAGATGCACGTATTTTTCAGACAATGATATCATCCCCAGTCCTACTTTTAGCAATCACAGATCCAGCATAGTATGACATCATTGGGATTTTCAGCTTGAGCAATCCAGCGCTGCTTACCCCCACTACAACCATTGATGAAAAGCGGCTACATCCGTAGTAGCCTTATGTGCTATGGCTTTAGCAGATTTTGCACCTTTTACACTCAAACGCACCATACATGATGTGGAAACAATACGGTGGCATAGTTTTAGAGAATATGCTTTCATTTGGAACATAAAGTTAGTTTGTGACATTACTACACAGCCACAGACTGGTGGTAAACGACGGCAGTGTACAATAAATGAAAAACGAGCTAAAATGTGTTAGTATCATGGATTTAGTATCCGAAAAACGACGATAAAGAGGGTGTCTTTTATAAAAGCAGTGGATAAAACCGAACTCACACGTCATCTGTTGGTTTATTGTGCTGATGGTGTCGCTACATATTTAACGTTAATTTGCCGCTGGAGCGTTTCTCCGTCCTACACAATTTTACTATCGGTTTAGGTTTTAAGAGACTTACCCCAAAATGACCAATTCGCCGTATTTTACCGGGTCTTTAACGGGCACATCATCATCTCCGTCTTTTTTCGGTGAATTCATCAGACTGGACTGCTCCAGAAGAAAAAAAAACGCGTCCAATGGCAATAGTGGTGAGATAAAACAATGCTAACACACTCGAAACTGTAGGGAAGTGATTTGGGTTGTAGTCTATCAAAGTTTGGGTACAGTTTGGCAAAGTTTTTCCAGACTTCTTGTTGTTAGTTTTATTGTTTTAATCCCGTGAAGGAGCATCTTTTCGTGGCTTTAATGCCAGTGTGTAGCTAGTTAGTATCGCGACATTCAGTAGCACAAGATACAACAACGGCTAACGGCAGGGAGTGGGGCACACCATATTTTGTAGGGGTGGTCGTTCAAAAAAAATCTCAAAATAGTTGAAAAAACTATCTCTACAATAAGAAATGCGTGCTTGTCGGTTTTGTATATGATGATTAAATACTGTACACTATTATGAGAAAAAACACATATTCATAATTCAATATGCAAATGCACTTAAGCATGAACCCTCCTATGGAATAAGAAATGGATGCAGCCTTGATGAGACGCTAGCTTCCACACAGAATAAAATGAGGCATTTCGAAATTCAGAGGAAGTGCACACATACCCTGGAATGTTGAGGCGTACTGGCACATTCACAGTAAAAGACTAGGCCATTTGATATTATGTGTGGAAATTATATCGCTCTTATCTCGTGGGTCATTATAAAGTCTGACGTAATGAGATGCTTCGGGGGGGGTGTGGTGTAACTAGGATGTGGGTCACCATTGCGCCCCAGACGAGACACCTTCTTTTCTTCTTGTCTGCATTTCATGTGGGAGTTGGGAGACAGATATAGGACGGCTGGAGCCCACACTTCCATCTCTCTCTCTCTCTCTCTCTCTCTCTCTCTCTCTCTCTCTCTCTCACACACACACACACACACACACACACACACACACACACACACACACACACAGAGAAAAGAGTAGTGTGTATGTAGCCTACTTACTCATAATACTGTGACCACATGAGGGCAGTGCACTTCAGTTGCAAAGTACAACTTTCCAGTCTATAAAGTTAAAGTGTAACTATTTACACTAATTTGTATGTCTAAACATCAGTTCTACCTGAGCATTGATCCATTAACACACCCACACATGGTATTACACCATGTGCGTTTGTTGTTGGGGTAACCCTTTGGGATTTGAATATTTATAGTAATATGCATGAATGGGACGGAGACCTACAGCTGGGTCAGATACAGCTGCCTCATCACATACTTGTCACTTTTTCCTCCAACAGTCTGGTTGCTGTTCATTGTTATTTGATGAGGCAGAAAGCAAAGCCTTCGCTGCAGGCTTTTTGGACAGGACGCAGTGCTGGGGTATCAGTAACAGAATCAGTCTCCACAGCGGCATGGTTGCCTTCATCTGGAACAGTAGCCTACTTCGTGTTCTGGCTGGGTGGTGTAACATGTAGTGGCTTGCTCACAGGGTAAGGCACAGTGCAGTATTCTGCATGACTCTGCAGTGTGTGGTGATCTTGGCCCTTGCTATTGCATATATTGGTGTCATTAAAACATTTGCTTGTGCAAATTTGCAGATGTTACCTGAGTGATATGATAACAAACTCAAAATGGAAATGGCCATGCCGTCCCTCACACATTATGACACTGAAAGGGGTGATGACTCATGAATGAACTTTAGTATGAACAAAACCAAACAACCCACCCTTATTCTTTAAATGACTGCCCACTGCAGTCACAGAGTAACTAATCAACCAACTAGAGTGCTGACTCACCTCATAAGGGTATATAATAGTACACAAGTTTAACTTCCAACGTACTTTTCTTCTGAGATACAAAGTAGAAACTGGATGGACCAGATGTGTGTGTGTGTGTGTGTGTGTGTGTGTGTGTGTGAGCATGTTGCAGTGAGTGTGAGTTTCTTTCTTTGCCACTCGGGGATTAAGGTCACACCCTCCTCGCTTTCTGTCTGTCTCTCTCTCCCTCTATATCTCCCATTTTCTCTGTCTCTTTCCTCTGCTCTCTGTTTTCTTTCTGGCTGTCCCTTGCCTTGTTTGGCTGAATTTCAGCATTAAACTAGAAAATATGTTTGGCCTCCATCATGCAGGGGGAATCCACACTGCTCCCCTTAATTTATGTTGTTTATGGCCATAATAATCAATCAGCAGGGCAAGGATCCAGTTTGCGCTGTGGGGATTATTTACTCAGTCTCATCTAACCAGGAATTTACAATGTAAAGAATGCTATGAATTAGTAAAAGCCACTCCATGTCAAACTGTGTTTCCGCTCACAGCATCACCACACTGCCACAATTAGACAAGGAAACTGTTTATATAGAGGCCGTCTTTCCTTGATGTCATCGGTTATGTTATGAGATCCTCTGGCAGTTGATAAAGAGAAACTGATTGTACATGGCAATTTTGATTGACAGCCACTTTGTTCCATGATGGCCTCATCAGCCAGACAAATTCACACGAGTTAATCGCAGCGCGGGGTCTCGGCTGGCTTGCACATCTTGCTACTGTAGCTTTGCACATTGCTGCTGCTGAGTAGTATTTGTATTCGCAGTTCACAAAATATACAATGGTGTTGACATACAACATGCTGTACAGTAGTTCAACTCAGTGAGTCAGCAGCACATAACAATTTAAAAAGTCCATTTATGGCAGCTTGCTTTGACATTTATGTCACCAGCATGAATAAAAGGGATCTAACCAGGCAAATTGGAAAGGAATTTGTAGTCTACTTTGTTCCACAGTGTGTAGTAGTGAACAACCACGTTGCATCACGCAAGTCATGTAGAAACCATATTTGGTGAGCAAATCACAGATCAGATTGAATGCCTAATTGTGAACATGTGGAATGCATTACCTCTGCTATCATTATGCAGCTTTTGGCAGGCTGCATTTCAAGTCAAGCAAAACATAGTAGAAAGGGTAGCCACTGATCATTTAGAAGCACATGCTTATGCAGAATATGTACAAATAAGGACCTTTTTGGAGAAACTCTTACATGTTCTAAATAACAGTGGATCTCTGATATACACAAATATATATATATATATTCAGTATATATACACATGTAGTGACAGCAAAATACTGAACACATACTGAAAAATAAATGGTTAGGGGCACGAGAATAAATCACATTAAAAACAGTCAAGACAAATAGATTAGAAAACAATCTTTTTAAACACACGCTACATGTACATAATTGCATTATACGGATAATACAGACAGCATTCATGATGATTGTGACTCCTGGATTGCTTCTGGGCTGTTTCCACGATTTATACCCAGAACGTCAGTGTATCAGTGACGTAAAGACGCCTCTTGGCCAACTTCTTCAATCTGGATTTAGTTGATGCTGATTTAAAAGATGGAAACTGATATTTGGGTAGAAGAATGGTAAGTAAGGGATGTGAGTCCAGACAGTAAATTTAGACTGCTGCTGAGTCTTTGTCAATGTTGCCATAGAGACAAGAGCAAACAAAGAAAAGGTATTTCTGTCATTTAGCAACCCCGTCTCCCCTGTTTGTAGTTAAATCTTAGATTGACTGGTGAAGCAGAACCTAAGACTTTTGGATATAATGCATACCAACCAGAGCAACACGAGTTATTAAATCAAAATCCTGATCTGATCTCTGTGTGCTTGTGTAAGTGCATGAAGCCGTGCGTGTAACAAAAAGACCTAGTGTCCTACCTGTGATGCACGAGTGCACACATGCCTGCTGGGTGTGTCTGTGTGTGTGTGTGTGTGAGAGAGACACCATACTCTCACATACTTGATGAGGAGGCAGACTCCTACATAGAGCAGGCATGATACTGCAGATGGCTCAGCATATTCCCATTCTCTATGGGCACTGGGACACAACAGGCGCTAGTAATTTTGGCTCCCTGCAGGGAAGACTAATTGCATACACAAGCAGGTTTGTTGCAAAACACTGAAAATGAATGGCCTTGTAAGCCGTGGCAATTGATTGTATATACTGTAGATAATAGCTGTAACAGACTGTTGTACACAGTCACATGCAGTATAGGTTCAATAGTTTTTTATTTCAATAGTTTGGAAATATGTGCTCATGTGGGGGAAGTTTGATTGCACATAATGGCATTGTTAGATTTAGCACATTATTGAGCAAGACAAGAAAAGGTGATGTGAGATCATGTGAGAAGCAGGAGAGAAGGAAGTAATTTGAAGGCTGCATAGAAACAACTTCCGAACCAAATCACAGTGAGAAATAAAGCTGCTGCACATGTGACAAGATTAACCTTTGTAGTCAGTTGGTTAGGTAATACACTTTATGTATTCCAGTATTTCAATTTGAATGATATGCTGATTATGTTCCATCACAATATACAAAAAGAACTGAATAAATGCAGTATTTGCAGGGAGAACCATCATTATAACCTAATTCAAAAAGTACTGTGGAACACAAACTGTAATCTTCAGAGAAACAGGAAACATTGTCCCAGCGTGGGGTATGAAACTGCACTTATACATCATGAGGCCTTTTAGTAGGACAACTGCAGCTCAGCTTAAACACCGACTAGTGAGCTGAGATGTTCATCTCTGATTGCTTTCAGCGCACTGAGGCCTTTCACTAATCACTGAGCTCCACGGAGCACCTGCCAACAACCTGCCATACATGTACATGACCTGAGCACATAGGCTACACACACAGCTGCTGGTGTGAGCTACGCTGAGTGGTTTACACAAAAGCAGATGGCTCCTCAGACGGGTCATTAATAAGAGCCGGTGGGGAGGCTGTGTGGTGGGTTATTTTTGGATTTAGTGTTGTGTGTTATTTAGGGATGAAAGTTGTACCGGTGACTCTATTTCTGTGTTTGTGTAAGTGGGAGGTTGCCAACAGGCACCAGCGAGCGGCATTGAGAGTAGTTTGCTCCCTGTTCAGTCTGACAATATTCCACAGAAGACCTATCAATAATTATACAACGTGTGAATGGCAACCTTTAACCCGGGTCCAACAGGTTTTATCACCACAGCTTTTAAAGAATGTGTTCAGGCATAGTAACACTCCATTCAAGATGGAGTAACAGTAGTGAATTAACAGAGAAATAAACAGAGACACAAATGATGTTCATTCCACTCTTCTTGGCCAAACTCATTCAGTGCAGTCATGGTTTTAGCATCCAGACTACTATGTCTCAGTTTCACAGCAGAAAGCCAGTCCAGGTAATTACAGTGCTGTTTAATAGACCCATAATTTTACTTCAGAATAAAAATACTTTAACCCTGTTCTGTTTTATTTTAGACCCAGGCAGACTTCACTTATACTTCTCTCTACTATCCTGTTAATTGTTTTTTATCTCAACACGTCCATCTGTTGTTGTGGCGTGTCACACAGGAGGAGGTTGCAGCATGTCACTTCCTGTCACAAACGAAAGCACAACTCAACATTTACCCATCAGTTTAGGTGTTTATCTATAGAGGAAAAAATCTTTCTGTAATTAGAAAATCATGTAGCTTCCTGTTATTTATTTCAGATAGGTCTTATCTAGGCTAAAAGTAATCTTTTTCACTAAACGATTCTTCTTAGTGCTAACCTCATGCTTTTTTATTTAGTTTACTGTATGAGAGATCGGTTTGCAGACATTTTGGCCCACAAAAGAAAGATATTGAACACAACCGCATCAATGAAATTAAAAGTGTAGATTAAATACATTGTGAGCAAAACCCCACCCAAGCTAAGTTAAAATGTGTACCAGTCCTGATGGTATTTTTTTCCCCACCTGCTCTTATTTGACATTGTTTAGTGGTAAAGATGTAGATTCTGTTAAAACCATGCTTTTTGATGGAGGATGTGAAAGAGTAATACTTTCAATGCACAGCCTCCATTATATACATGTGCGAGCCTGAATCAATGCTGCTGCACACATCCCTCCCACTGTACAACCTCTCCACCAAATGCAAACACAGGCCTCGGGCTCCCTATAATTATTAGCACATTGTCCGAGGCGGAGGGAAATGCAATGCGCGACAGATTCTGAGGAGCTTACAACTGCCTGGAAGCTGAATATCACTCTGCATGCTGCTTTTATGAGACTGTTTAAACGGGCCCCAAGACAACTGAGACACTGAGACTTTCTGAGCTGTAGCTACGGCTCATCCAGCCAGTCCTAAAGTCCCTTTGTGTGTGTCAATAGTGGATGTTGTTGGACAGGAAATGCCTAAGAAGACAACTGCATTCAATCAAGAGACAGTGGTTCTGAAAAAGATGGAAAACAAAAGCAATCCATGGGTGAATCTTACACTTGATGATTTGAACAAGAAGTGGTTAGATAAAGATTGGGCAGAGGGGTGTGTTTGAGGAGCACAAGATTGTTTTTGGTCCTCTTGCCCATGGCAACTGGAGGATGCACTGTTCTGGGTTAGAAAACCCCCAGAGGTATTGGAGGCTGATGGTGGTAAGAGCAGGGTTGTGACAGCTAAGCAAATGGCTGTAACATAAATTATAAAAGTGTCCATGCTCTAAACATCAGGTTTGCAGGTGATGAGCACTGACAAGTTTGAGTATGCATTGAAGGTTTTCAATTAACTATTTAATGGACACTTTTCTTATGAATTTCCAATTTGACACGTCATGGCTGCAGTCTTTGTGTAATTTACATGCTTTTCCCAAAACAGATTAGTTTCATGCCAACAGTTACTGATAAACACAAAGCTTCTAAGTACTTCAGATTATGATAGCTTCTCCAATTAATCTCGTTTAAAGGAAAAGTTCAACATTTTTAGAAAAACGCTTAGTCACATTTTGGCGAAAAGTAAGACGAGAAGATCAATACCACTCTCATGTCTGTCTGTTGAATATGAAGATACAGCCAGTAGTCATTAGCTTAGCTTAGCACAAAGACTGGAAACATCGGGAAACAGCTAGCCTAGCTCTGTCCAAAGGTAACAAAATCCACCAACCAGCACCTCTAAAGCTCACTAATTAACATGTCATATCTATATATAATAATAATAATAATATATGATATAATAATAATAATAATAATAATAATAATAATAATAATAATAAATATATATATATATACAGACACAACATTAACATTTTATATCTCGTTTAGTTACTTCGTACAAAAACCAAAGTGTAAAGCTGACAATTCGCCGTTTATAAAGGGGGTTATGTACCGGATGATTTTGGTCAGGAGACACCAGGAAGTTATTGTTCCCAGCCAATAAATAGTCACATAACCCCCAATAAAACAGCACATTGTCATTTTTACTCAGTTTTTGTGCGAATTAAACAAATATGATATAACGTGTTAACATTTTGAACAGAGCCGTGGCTAGCTGTTTCCAGTCGTTGCGCTACCTAAGATAACCGGCTGCTCGCTGTCGATTCACATTTAATGAACAGATTTGAGATCTTTTCCTCTCCACAAGGAAGTGAATAAGTGTATTTCCCAAAATGTCAAACTCTACATTTAATCTTAAACAATTAGATAGTAAATATATTGGCAAGTATTCCAACACAACATTCATAACTGTAAAAGATAACTGTAATTAACATACAGCTAAGCTTCATTGCAGGTGGTCCATGCACTGCAATTATGTTTTACAACTTCTGTATCCCGTCACTTTTTTGTTGTTGTTGCTGTACATATCTACACCAGCCAATAAAACTAACAGTTGAACACATACACACATTTGTACAAACACGATGAGAAAAAGCTTGAGGCTGAAACTCTGTCTGGCTGCTTCACTTGGCCTCTGACTCTTTAAGTAAAGTGAGCATGCCATCTCTAAACTCCCCAGCTCTATGGAAACAACTGTGGGTAGAGACAGACAGCGACTGCCTGAGGTGTGAGAAAAGCAACAATGAAAAGTGTGTCTATTCAACTATAACTACTAGATCTCACTATATGAGTGTTAGGTCTGCGTGTCTGTCTGTATGTAAGCTGTAGGTAAACATTTACAGTGGCATGACATACATCAGCACCAGGCAAACAGGTGAATATTTACTAGAAAGCACGTTAGAAATCACATTTCATCAAATATGAATTCATGAGCAATGGACTCCTTTATGTTGAAATGTACATTGTCTGCATGCGACGGTTTCCTGGTTTGCTGAATGACGAACTGAAGTGAGATTAAAATCAAAGAGGAACGCCTGAGTAAACAAATGACAGAGGAACTGCCAATGAGCTCCATTTTAAAGTATTGTATGAAACCTCCCCCTTCAAAAAAAAGGCGTACAATAGTCCAGTCCACCCCCACCCAGCAACATACAATGGCAGCGCTCGGTTCAGCTGAACCTGAACGCGAAGGAAAACGAAGCAGGTCTGCTCAGGCTTTCATTCAAATCCAATGCTTCCGTGGCTGCTTTCACTGGGAGACCGGTTGCAGGAAACACATTTCAAGTGAATCACATCCTGCTGTGACTGTTGATTATGATGATGATGATGATGATGAGGAACTGAAAGAGTGTCTCGTTGTATCAATGAGGTTGCAGGGTAATTGTGTAAATTTTGACAACCCTAACCACAACTTCAGAACAGGATGAGTGTCTGCAACTTCTATGCTAGCAGCGTCTCTCTGAGGCAGGTTTTTCTCGACAGAAATACAGTTCATAGACTCTACCTGCTTAAGTAAGAGCGACAATACAAACCCTTAAATCGTGTCCTTTTAACTGAGGGCCACAGGTGAGCCTGACAGCATTTGACACCAGCGAGTGTGTGCAGTGCATCTGCTGCTGAGTGCAGTGACAGCTGTACAAAAGACCTCTGACATGTGCAGCATGATTCACTGGCTCAGCGCTGATGCAACATCAGGAGCTGGTTCAAACTGCTCTCCCTTTCCACATTTCCTCTCCTGAGAAAAGAAAAAGGCGTTTTGTAAATTTCACTTTGGAATTTCCACATCCCCATTGGAAGTCATGACTGGACAATCATAAGCAAAAAAAGATCATACTTGACACTGCAGAGGCACTGCCCTCAACTGTTCAAATAAAGTGTTTTCATTACAATAGCACGCTTCCTCTAAGTGGTGCTTCTAATTCCAATTATTATTTTTTTTTTACTGGAAAGCGACCGCAGTTTCAGGAGAGATAATCGGTTGTAGCATTTGTTTGTCTATCTCGGTTTCACTGCCTGTCCCAGTCCTGTCTGCCTGCTTTCAACACAGCAACAGGTCAAACTTCAAATCACTAGCCACAGAACAAACACCACGTGAGCAAATAGAGCAAATACAGAGAGCAAGCATTCCTGCACAGGAATTCCTGGACAGCGACTCCCCTGAACATTGCTATAGTAGCATATTAGGAAAAAAATGGAATACCTTCAAAATGTAACCTTTTCAGGATATTGGAGAGTGATTATTGGGCTACTGCTGTTTAGCACACACAGAAACAGAAACCTGCACTGGAATTCATATTTTACCTGTCTGTGTTTATCTTTACAGTTCAACCTGACACTTACTGTTGCTGATTTTGCTCACCGACAGGCTCCTAAACCACCAATTTCCATGACAACCATTTTCTTCTTTCAAGCGTTTCCTGACTTCATGCAGTGATGTCACTACCCACAATTCACACCCGCCTCTTTCGATGCAAGTAGAGGGGAAGCTGACCTTAGACACGCAGTTATTTCCCTTCTTCTTATGGCTTGGACACACATGAAACTCTGAGCAGCCATATAAAGTAAGGGAGTAAAAAAAAAAAAAAAAAAAGAATGGCTTCGAAACTGTGGCCTGATCTCAAGTCTGTGCCTTATGGCGACTCACACACCCAGGGCAAAACGCCAGGCTGGCAGAGACCTTTTGTGTGGCCGTCACCTTAACCTCAGCAGTTACACAAGCATGAAGTAAGACGCTGCTCTCATTAAGAAATTCACTCTGCTTATGAACAAATTCTCACGATTTTTATCATGATGACAATATAAATCTTGTAAGAAATGTGTAATTTCCTGCTTATGAAAGTTCACTAAACCCTTGTTTAAATAGACAAATGTGACGTTTCAATAAAGTACTGAGTTTCCTGATTCTTCTGTACCCTCTTTAAAAGTTTAGGCTTGTTGACTTTTACTCTTCCATGGTTCAACTCCAACTCCACATTACCTCTTTAATTTGCTTCCTTTGTTTGAAAATGTCAGAAGCCATTTGTGCCGTCAGCTCCCTGACGGACAAAGTGATACTATAGCAAAGCACGGTTTACCTGACAATCACTACTCTGAAACTAGAGATCTCATCATTTATTCACAGCCAATGACTCACACATGCAAGTGCAGAAAGAAAGGAAACAGGCCGAGGCACACTTCACTTCACAGTTCATTCTGACTAGTCCTTCTCTCAACCATGCGAACACCCTTAACTCTCACTTCCTCTTTTATGAGCTCAACTTTTTCAGAAGTGAAATATCACTTTTTCCCCTAGTTTTTTAACGATCGCAGCTGCTTATTGAAAAGGCGTCACTTCCGTACTGATATGGATATATTTTTTTTATTATTTCATCAGCATAGCAACAAAAAAAAACAGGGGGGGGGGGGGCAAAAATAAAACAGAGCAGTATCTATGAACTATTAACAGAACGTTGGTGTGTGTCTGCAGGACCTTCAGTGTACAGGCGAATGACGATGAGTAAAAAAAGGAAAAGAAGAGGAGGGTTGCAGTCACTGAAGCACCTACACTGGGGGTGGTGGGGGGTTGGGAACAGGCACCTGCTAGGGTCCAAAAGTCAGTCACAGAAAACCAAAATGTGCACAGCCAGCTAGTTGGTAATAACCCCCCCCCCAAAAGTGCAAACTCAGCAGTTGAGCATACCGTCTTGATTTTGGGGCACCTGTAACCTGGGTTCCTCCTAAGGCAGCTCAAACTACAAATACCCAACAGTAATGGAAGCTCTGGGAGAAACAGAAGAGGCAGTAATAAGACTGGTGGTAATGGTTTCAGACACTGAAACAACAAAAGTATATATCCATATCACAGTGTGTGTGTGAATATCCAGCGTCCACGTAATGTCTTTCAAACAAACCCCCACAGTAGACATGATGGATGCAATCATTGCACAGGATCACACATTTCCTCAGTCATCCCAGTACAATCAATTATGAAAACAGTTGGGTTTTTTTTCGAGGTCCTAACATATCCGTAATACACATTCTTACAAATTAGACAGACAGTTTGAGCCATGAAAGTGATATGCTGATGGTAGGCAATGGTTTCTGGACTTTCCCATCCTTTGGATATGTCGCTGGGTCATGAGAATACTGAATGAGAGCCAAGCAGGGGCAAAACTAAAAGACTAAAAGTGTGTGTCTCAAAGTCCCCTAAAAGAAATGATACCAAAAAAAAAAAAGGAGGAAAACAAAAGAACTTGCACCAAGAGCTCAAAAGTAAGCTTATTGTATATTTAAACAGCACTGATTATACAGAATGTGAACCAAAGCGAACTACCAAAAAGCAAAAGAAAGAAAGAAAGCCAAAAAAACAATTGTCTCTTGTTTAAATGAAATCTGGGGTTATAGTGAAGTCATCATTATCAAAAAGAAAAATAAAACAAAATATAATTGCTACTCTCTTGTATACATACTCAGCAGAGAGATCATGGTATTAATTTCTTCAGATTGCATTTTTTTTTAACTCATGTTTTCATTCTCAGCTACTTTTTTTTTTTTGCCTCCAAGTGTCCAGGCTGGTGAAGGGAGAACCATTAAGATTTGTAATTTGAGGTAAGCCAGGTCAGGCCCTCGTATAGTCCATCCCCTGTTGTCGCACACGAGGGCTGAACGTACCAATTCCTATCTCTGATCCGGGTCAGGCCTAGCTTCTCCTGGATCTCGTGGGGTTTCATGGCATCTGGGAGGTCTTGTTTGTTGGCGAAGATCAGGATGATGGTGTCCTTCATCTCCCGGTCATTGATGATTCGGTGGAGCTCCTGCCTCGCCTCGTCGATCCTGTCCCTGTCGGCACAGTCCACCACGAAAATGAGGCCCTGGGTGCCAGTGTAGTAATGTCTCCAAAGTGGCCTGATCTTGTCCTGGCCCCCCACATCCCACACGTTGAACTTCACATTCTTATAGGTGACAGTCTCCACGTTGAATCCAACAGTGGGGATGGTGGTGACTGACTGTCCCAGCTTCAGCTTGTACAAGATGGTAGTTTTACCAGCAGCATCAAGTCCAAGCATCAATATTCTCATCTCCTTGTTTCCAAAGATCTTTGAGAGCATTTTCCCCATCTTGTTTGCTGTGCATAAATACTTTGTTAGGAGAGAAAAAAAGAGACTTCTCTAATGAGAGAAAGAAGTTGTTTTCAATACAACTGAGAAGTTACAGTTTCAGTGTGTGCCGAGAGCCCTCCACGTGATGGCAGCGGTGGGCTGACACAAGTGTCAGTGTTCAAAAGGCGGTGACTTTCAAGTTTGTACAGTTGGATAACACACCACTACAATTAGCTGGACTATGATAATCTGACCTGAGCTTTGAGCATTCAGTGGGAGCAGTATGTATGGAGCCCTCGCAGAATTGGGTGTGGATATATTGTCATGATCCACTGCCCTCCGATGTAAGAAGACAAAATGACATCCCCTTGTTTCAAACTAGCCGTTGAGCACAGACTTCTTTCAAAATCCACATTTCAAGTCTTTTTTCTCCTTCAAAAATGCTGTTACTCTGAGCTGGACTTGATACAGGAAAAAAAAAAAAGAGCCTAGCCTCGTATATAAATCAGGCCCAGTCCAAGCCGGGGTTCCCACTTCCTCCTTGGCTGCCGACTGTCCACACTTGCCCTTAGCCAATCCCAGTCGATGAATTTTCAAAGCACGGCGTTTATCTCATTAAAACACACCAAAATATGAGCTCTCCGGTCCGTTTCTGCATCGGGACATCCAGAGCAAGAGCGCTCAAAAGGTCATTGATTCATCCGACTTTCTTCTCTTCCCCCTGTGACACAAGAGCGGTCCAGAGAAGGGAGGGGTGTTAGTACAGAGGACAACTTTGGATCCGAAAAATTATTCTCTCTGCGGATAGAAAAGCAAAACAAAACCAAAGAACATAGAGAGCGGGATAAATACCTACGTCTGCGGCTATCATCCCCCAGTCCCCGGGCCGTTTCTCCCCGCTCTTGCCGCTCTCCGTCTCTCTTCCTCCCTCTTTCTCTCCAGCCGTTCAGTCACAGCGGCGGCGGTGCTGTGTTACCGGAAAAGGTGCGGACCCAGATCAACCGCCACTTCCTCTACACAGCTCTCACACACTGGTGCTGCGTTCAGGGGCTCCGCATGAGCTCCGACATCTGACAATGTAAAAAACATCCGACTATGAAGGCATTGCATAGGAGCCTGAAGTGATTTTTAATGACTTTCCCCCACACATTTGTGTTCTTATATCATATTATTTGTACCATAATATGCATAGTGATTATGGTACATTATAATATAATAACCATGTTTTAATAATAATCATATTTATTTATTAGCCTACTATATTTTTTACTTGATTTATTTTAAAGGTCACTGCGCTTTGGATTATGACCTGTATGTTCTGTACAGATGCAATGCTTGTATGTTGGTGTTGATTAATAAAAAAAAAAACTTTAAGCTCCTGAAAATGTATTTTCTCAATCAGCTTTTTATGAGTGATGGTATCCTACATGAACACACTATTTTCTAATAGCAAGTTAGAGCAGTTTTGGTTATTTCACGTTTGAGATTTCTTTATTTCTTTTTTTCTGTGCTCTACTCACTGATTAAACGTGGATGGGACTCAGAGAGAAAAATGTGATGTGACATCACATAGGCCTACTTCTGTGCACCAATCAGGATTTAGCAATATTTGAATCAAAGTCTGATAACAGTTGCTGGGTTGTTTAGTCACTGTCAACTGTGACAAACCACATTCAAACAGTCCTGATGAAGCAGATTAGCTGAGTTTTTGAGTGTTAAAGATATATATATATATATATATATATATATATATATATATATATATATATATATATATATATATATATATTTTTAACTTTCAGATTCAAGGCCAAGTGTTCAGGGGCTTTAGTACCAAGTTGAAGCAGTGTTGCACTGCCCCTTCTGGTTGAAAGTTTCAAGTCTGTTGCACCTCTGACCACACCAATGTCGTGATGTCATGGTGCACTAACTCGCCCTGGAGTACACTTCTGCATCATTGCAGCGAGGTGAGAAGTTAAACTGCAGCATAAACAAAATTTTAGCTGCTGTTAAGTTGCTATTTGAAGATGTTAAACTTGTGCCACCTAAAAATTAAATGAGGTCCAACCCACAGGGCATCAGCAGGAATACTAACTGGGCTGACCCCGCACATGAATTTCACCAAGTCATGACAGCTGGCTTTTGATTGAATTATTAATTAATGATTTAAGACATTTAAGACAGAAATAATTATTAGTTGGCAAAAGTATTAATTTATTTTACTTTGACTTTATTAATTCATAATTTATATGCAAATTATTTAATCGATATACAATACTTTTTTTAAAATTGTGTTCATTAATTTATATTAATTGAACACTGTAAACGTCTAAAGTCAAGGCTCCATACAAACCACTATGGGCATGGGAAACAAATGCACCCTTCTCTCAAATTGTAAGACTTCCGACTGTACGCAAAGGCACCATACGCCATTTCGCATGCGCGCTTCAAAAAAACTGCAGACCGGTCCATTAGCTAGTGTTAACGCCATTTGAGCTTTCATTATGTATTTAATCGTCTCTAATATTACGTCTGCCACAAGAATTACACACAGGCCTGTAGACATGAATCAGATCTAAGGATTTAGCAGGCCTAATGAGCTCAAGAGGGGGTTTACGGCAGGGTCTTTCCAACATGTCTTATCTTTCATTCAAAACGGTTCCCGTATGATTAGTCTGTGACGTGGAGGTTGTGAGTGAGTAGGGCGGGTGCAACTACAGTGTTTCACATTGTCGAAAGCAGCCTATTACTTGACACCTGCGTATTAAAACTGACTAAAGACACAATTAACATAATGTAGCCTGTGATTACTGAAGTATGTCACGTAGGGGTAGGATATTATGGGAGCAATTACTGAAATCATGAAATATTGATCTTAGTGATCCTCATAAGCTTCAATGTACAAAGTAGTCCTACATTTGAAATCTTAGGCTACAGTAGGCTAATACATTTAAAGCTTGAGAAGTTGCAGTTCCTTTGAATGTCTTTGTCCATTTTGTAGTGCACTACCATTTTAAAACTGGTTTTCTTTTCTCTGATTTTTTGATAGGATAAATTATTACTATTGCCATTATAAATATTATTATTATTATTACAATTATGACTAAGATAATGTAACTATCTTAATAAACTATGGACGGTCAAAATGTTACAAAAAACATACATCTTAGGCATTTCTGTACTACAAATCTTGTTATTCATCGGCTGACATATTTGCCAAAACCTATATATCTGCGATTTATCGATCTAACTGCAATATAAACAACTGTAAAACTACAGGCAGATTATGTCAAAGTCTACATCACTGAAATATAAAATATCGAGAATATCACCTTGGTTTGAGTAGAAAAATATGCTACTCATCACTGTAAAAACTCACCACTATTATAATTTCAGGTCGGTGTAATTTCCATGTGGACGATGTAAAATTCTGTTATCCAGTGCAGGTTTATGTAGTCTTGATCTTTATGAGCTACTTAGAACATGAAAAAAGTAGCCTGTATATATACTTAGATATTTTAGACGTGTAACGCCCAGTCTACAAATCCCTTGCAAGTTCCCAAATGTAACTGCTATATAATAGGCTGAATGATTTAACCTCTCTTATTGTTTAGTTAACCAAGTATATATCCCTTCCTTTAGTTTTCCTGCATCCAAAGTCTTGTGACCTTGCACGTTGTATAAAGTGTATCGAAATTGAATGACCAAAATTGGAAAAGGTTTCGCAATATCACACAGACGGGCGGGAGCTACACTGAGCATGCGCATACTCTCTCGGTTCTTCCCCCAAGTTAAGAATGGTGGTCGAAGAGCGCCGCGCCGAGCCGTTGTAGGTTAGACAAGTGACTTCGAAAGCTGCACACAACTTCACAAGGTTGAACAAAATTTAATGGAAGATACTGGTAAGATCCCAAAACTCGTAACTTTGTAATGTGGCAACTCAACAGCCAGCTAACGCTAGCTACTAGTGCTACCTAGTGAAATTGCCAACGTTAGCCGGCTAGCTAACGTGGAGAAGCCTCCGGTGCAGACTATTAACTGGAGATGGAGGCAAATGCTTAGCACGTTGTAGTCGTTCTAGTTAGCATAAAGTGAACGAGATTATAATCGCTGTTGAGTAAACTTTGTTGTTATCACAACATGTGGACCCGGTAAGATGGAAATTGTAACTAACTAAATGTTCGTAATTGAGTTCACGGTCAACGTTACTAAACGAGGGCTAATGTGAGGCTAACGTCAACCTCTGGTCACTTTAGTTCTGTGATACTTATCAGGAAATAGACAGGAGCCAAGGCCCAACTTCTGGTTGAACTTTGACTATGCTACCTGGTGCAACATGTTCTCAAACAGCAAACAAGGCTAAAGCTAACATTAATCGATTTTGACGGAACACGTAACTTAGCGTTAGTAAACCTTTGCCAATAATGTTAAGTTAAAGAGCCACGCGTAGTGTTGTTTAACTAAGAAACCGATCACGTGGATACATTATTTTTAGTAGCTAACGGAAGGGTTTAAGCTAAAGCTGGCATCCGTTTTAATGTAAGAACAAGGAAGTGTCCTCAAGCACCAGCTGCTGCTTTTACCCGGGTGACCTTATTTTGGTGTAAAGGTAGTTAACTTTAAGCTAACGTTTGAACATGTCAATATGCAACTACAAATATGGTACATGTCGCGTCAGAATTATTAACGTACCACTTTGATTAAGTAATGAACTGGGAAGTTGTGAAATCTATAGTTGCCGAGAAAGTAAAACATGCTATCGAACAAGTTCTGGAAAATTCTGTGGGATCTGTAGGATAGGCACTTTGAGGCTATCTATCTTCTCAATGGTGCATTAAGACTAAGTTGTACATTTTGGCTCATTGAGTGCTCATTTAAAACTACCTGTACACCTGAATATTAATTTGTGTACAATCCCTATTGTAACTAATTAACGTTTCTTATCTGCTTAATAGGAGTGCCATGTTCCCTACTTAAATTCTACTAGACCTTTAGTGGTAATTAGGTTATTCAATTAACTTCAATATATGGCAAAGAAAATAAAAAATCCTCACATTTGAGAACCCAAAACCAGAGAATATTTGTTATTTTTGCTTTTAAAAATGTCTGAAACAATTAATCAGTTTTTAAAATAGTTGCCTATTAATTTTTTTTATCGATCTACTAATTGTTGCAGCTCCAGTGATAATCCAACCTGCTTTTCAACAGGCCTACATCTCTCAGACGACACCGTTACTGGAATGCTGGACACTGAGTCCCCAGCCATGGAGAGCAATGGGGATGCCTTTCTTCCTGACCTTCCTGTTCTAGGCCAAGCTGCTGACTGGTCCCCGGACCAGGTTGCTCCAGAACCACTCACCAACATCTTACCTGAGGACTCTGATGCGTCCCAGGATGCTCCGGAGCAGCAGCAGCAACCAAACCAGCAGATAAATTCCCCAGAGCTGGGATCTGTGGAGAAGGCTGTGGAGCAATTTCAGCTTGCCAGTGCTCAGCTCTTCCAAGAGGAGCAGCCACCACCTCCACCACAGCCCACAGAAGAGGCAGAACAGCTATCAGAACACAAATCAGAATCCGGGGAGTCTCAACAGGACAGCCAGGAGATGAGTGTAGAGCCAGACGCTGCTGTACAGGATGGCAGTCAAGGTAATCAAAATAGTTGTTTAGTTTTTGCTATGTATCCAATATATGTTAAGGCAAAATTGGTCTCCTTAAATGGCAGCAATAGATATCCAACTTAAGTGAAAAATTGTGAGATTTAGGATGGATCATGACTAGGGATGGGAGGATATACAATATTATCACGGATTGGGATAAAAAAAATAAACACTCAAGAAAAGTTGATCATGGTGAATTTCCATTATCGGGATAATTGTGAATATCCGCACGAGTGAGTCAAAGTAGGACAGTTTGACTCTATGCCACAATGCCAGTTTATTGATATTAAAGGATAATTCCTGTATTTCTTCAGTCGGATAATTATATATGCTGATGCAATTGATGAAATCGTAGTCTGCCTCATGAAGTGAAAAATAGAGCCTGATTTTAAAAAATAAATAAATCCAGGAATTATCATGTAAGAAAGAATAGACTCACACAATGTTGCAATTTTCTTTTTATTTATCCTTTTATTTATGTAGGGGGATTATTTAAGATTGTTTTTATTTACAAAATGTCACCTTTGGCCTTATATTAGTAATTAAACAAATTTAGGACCATACCTTGTTTGCTCCTCCACTTAATGCCACTTCATGATTCCTTTGTTATCTTCTCCAGATGGGACCGAGGCCACACAGGTGACAGAGGATGGCATGGAGCTGGAAGAGCCATCCAAAGAGACAACACAAGAATCGACTGTTCTTACGGAGCCACAGGAGCCCAGTGAGTTTGAAAAACTCTTTAAAGGGTGTGAGGAGAACCCAGAAGACTTCAATGGTTGGGTGTACCTGCTGCAGTATGTGGAGCAAGAGGTAAGAGAAGACATGCAGATTATCCAGATATATGCAGACATGTTCGGTTTGTATATTACTAAAATTGAACAGGAGGTCCAACTTTTATTTTTTACATAATCATATCATTGAAATTCAGGATAACCAAATTATTATACTGAAAGGCAAATAGTAACATATTGAATATGTTTGCTGTTACCTCTTTGCAGAATGACCTTACAGCTGTGAGAAAGGCATTTGATGTATTCTTCCTACGTTATCCCTACTGCTATGGTTACTGGAAGAAGTATGCTGATATTGAGAAAAAGCATGACAACATACAGGTTGCAGAAGAGGTAAATATAAACATCTTCTGGACATACATACACTTATTGCTTTCTTATCTTTGATTTTCTACCTTTTTTACTATATGTGCTGTTCTGTCTAATCAAATATTTTGGCTGATCAACAGCTGGACTTGTCTGGCATTGTCCCTATTATGTATCCCAGGATTATATTAGTACACTGACTCAAGACCATGTAGTTGTGCCTAAGTCTTGGTCCTTTAGAGACTGCATACTGCAACTGTTTAAGGCATTAACAGTGGGGTATGCGATTCTGGAGAAATCCAATACCATGACAAATACCATCATATAGAACAAACAACGACACAGCAAGTAATGTAACTGACGTTAGCTGGAATAGTGTTGTGTTCCTCGATTCAAGCCACTTTATTTCCCATTTACAGAGCCAGGGCTGTGTACAAACACCAGATTTTTTTTTTTTCAGCACACACAGAACGGACAGCTAGCATACCGTGTAGAGATATTCGCTGAATTTGACAAAAAGACGTGTATTGGATTAGAATCGCATACCCCACCTTTTAAGGAAGAGAGGCGCTTTTATGCCTCTTTTATGGATGCAGTAAAATTGTTCCAGCCATTAACAGGCTTGTTTGTGTTTGGTCTCTCCCAAGGTGTACAGAAGAGGCTTGCAGGCCATCCCTCTCAGTGTGGACCTGTGGCTGCACTACTTGACCTACATCAAAGAGAACTCAGACCCTAGTGACCCAGAGACTGAGGGACGCATTCGAGCGTTAGTGAAAGACTCTTACTTTATAGCATTTTTTTGTTTTGTTTTAAAACTGTATACAGCAAAAACTGCGTACCTATTTTTCTATGTAAAATATTGAATTTAACCACGTATTTCATAGTGCATGCTGTGTCATCTTTGAACACTGGCGGGCTAATGAGACAACAAATAGTTGCACAAGATTCATGATCTTTCCTTTTGATTTTCTACCATTAGTGCCTATGAACATGCAGTGCTTGCGGCAGGAACAGACTTTCGCTCAGACCGTCTGTGGGAGGCCTTCGTCAACTGGGAGACAGAGCAGGAGAAGCTGGCTAACGTCACCGCCATCTATGACCGCATCTTGGGCATCCCAACCCAGCTGTATTCCCAGCACTTCCAGAGGTAGGGGGCGGGGGGACAGAAAAAAAAAAATGTCTTTTTCAATGTAAAGCAAATGTAGCATTGACCAGAATAGACCCCTCTCTTCATAGCACTCAGCTCCAACACAAACAGAGGCTTCCCCCCCCATTTTTTTAAGCCATTTCGACTAAAATAACAGCTGCATGTAACACCATTTGAAATCTTTCTTTGGGTTGAATTTTTTTTTTTAACCAGTTTTTAATCTTTCAGGTTCAAAGATCATGTGCAGAACAACAACCCCAAACACTTCTTGTCAGAAGAGGAGTTTGTTCAGCTGAGGCTGGAGCTCTCTAAAGCCAGCCTAGCGGCGGTGGTCGGCGAAGATGGAGAGACACATGTTGCTCAGGAGGACCTGCCACCTGGTACGGAGGATCTTGCGGACCCTGCTAAGGTATACATCCAATTGCCAATCCTGCAGGGGAGACACATTTCCAAAAGTACTGCTTTCAGGGGTTAGCAGGAGCTTGCCTGTTTTCCATGATGAGATGGAAAGAAAGCTTTGAAGGTTTGAAGAGGTGTCTTTATGTCAGCAGCCAAGCCAATGAATGCCAGGGGGGATTCAAGTTGGCATCCAGTCAGGGACTCGCCCTAAAACTAAAAGGATCAACCGTGGCCCATTGACCCCAGCACCTGCACCCAGAGGCTGATATGCAGGGTGCATACATACCTCCCCCCTCTACAGGCTTCTTGTCTCTGGCAAGCTCATGGTGATGTAAATCCTTGGCTGCAGGACTAGCAGTTTTTACATCAAGTGGAGAATGTGATCTGGTGACGCATACACAAGGGTATTGACCATGCAGGTTTTTTTTTTTTTGTGTGTGTCTCTTTATGTAGAGAGTGACAGAGATCGAGAATATGCGCCACAAGGTGATCGAGGTTCGGCAGGAAGTGTTCAACCACAATGAACATGAAGTCAGCAAGCGCTGGGCCTTTGAGGAAGGGGTATGTGTCTTTATCTTTTTTTTTTTTTTTTTTCTCCTCATAATGTTAATTGTTGGAAATGCTTTTTTTCCCTTTTCTTTGACACTGTAAAACAAACATTTATTCATGTCTTTTTAGATTAAGAGACCATACTTCCATGTCAAAGCCTTAGAGAAGACCCAGCTGAACAACTGGAAGGAGTACCTGGACTTTGAAATTGAAAATGGGACTCCGGAGCGCGTGGTTGTTCTTTTTGAACGATGCCTGATCGCTTGTGCACTCTACGAAGAGTTCTGGACCAAGGTAATGTGCCCTTTAACCTCTCTCACACTCCCGCTACCTCCCTGCACTTCCCCATCAACGATGATATCACACAACGACACAGTAAATCGTCCTGCACTCTCTTTGCGTGTAACGTTGATATGTGACTGTATCTGTTGTATTAGGGGATGGCCAGCTTGCCACACAAGATTTGACTGCAGCATTTGCCAACTACTACGTTGCATCTTCTTCGTCTCCCACTACCTTACAGAAACTTATCTAATTGGTTCCATGAAGGTGCTGATGGGTTTACACAGAAAATTTCTAAAAACGATCTTGTCAATGAAGAAATTCACTGTTTCTGTCAACTGAAATTTTAGGTTTAAAATGTGTTCTTTTGCCTTTCTCTTTCTCCTCTGTTCTTTTTCTCTGTCCTCTCCCGCATTCCTTCCAACTTGCTCTCTCTTTTTCACTCTGAAGTATGCAAAATATCTAGAGGGCTACAGCACTGACGGTGTGAGACATGTCTACAAGAAGGCGTGTACCATCCATCTGCCCAAGAAACCAGCCACCCACCTCCTGTGGGCAGCCTTTGAGGAGCAGCAAGGTGAGCGACACTCAAACCAACATGCAGATTGAACACAGTCAAATTACCAAGGAGATTATTAGAGGAAGTCTCTATGGGTATGAATAAATAACCACTTAGGGTGTAACTGCATGTGTACATAGTAATACAGACTTTTAAAAATGAATTGCATGTAATTGGCTCGAGTTTGGCCGCACTGACAGTATTCTGCTTTTCTTTGCCCAGGCAACGTAGAGGAGGCTCGTGGCATCCTGAAGTCCCTGGAGGCAACAGTCCCAGGTCTGGCCACGGTGCGCCTTCGGAGGGTCAGTCTAGAGCGTCGGCATGGGAACTTGGAGGAAGCGGAGGCCCTCTTAAGGGAGGCCATGGAGTCTGCGAAGAATGCTACTGAGACATCGTTCTATGCTGTGAAGCTGGCCAGGCAGCTGATGAAGGTGCAGAGAAGTCTGAGCAAGGCCAGGAAGGTGCTGATGGATGCTATTGAACAAGACCAGGTGAGATCCAGTTGATGACCTATTTGACAGATGCATACATAAATGGTCAACATAGAGAACTTAGTCAGCAAGCCCTTATTAAATCCCAAAATGTTGTCATTTGGACCCCAAATACTAGTAAAAGTAATTCATTTACATGCTGTATTTATTAATTTACTCACTCATGTGTGACATAGCCCTCTAAAGAGGCCAGTAAACTTAAATCTACCAGATAACAGGTCTTTAATTTGATTTTCTAAAATTTGGAGAAATATGGGCATTTATTCAGTTGGCTTTCTCCTGTAATAAATTGTGCTCAGAATGCAAAGAGAAACTGGAATCCACGTGGTTTTTAAAGATCATGAACCGCCTTAATGTATGGAATTTAAAAGTGAATTTTACCACCTTCCACTATGGTTGTATTGCAGTCGTTGTGAGATACACCCTAATATTTTTGTTGCTTTATAGACGAGTCCAAAACTCTATCTAAACCTGCTTGAGCTGGAATACAGTGGAGACGTGACGCAGAACGAGGCTGAGATCTTGGCTTGTTTCGACCGAGCCCTGAAGAGCCCGATGTCCCTTGAATCCCGCCTCCTCTTCTCCCAGCGCAAGGTCGAGTTCCTCGAGGACTTTGGCAGTGATATCAATGTGTGAGTTTTTTGTTACTTTGAGACAGTAATGAATTAAGTTTTTTATTTTTATTCCTTTTGTCATATTGGATATTGAGTAATTTTCATCTTTTTACATCTTTTAGGCTTGTGACTGCATATGAGGAACATCAGAAACTACAGAAAGAAAGCGAACCCACAAAGAGGAAAGCCGAGAATGGGTATGACAGGTGGATAATGGAACAGGGCTTGGGTCACATAAACACATTAGTTTTATTTTTATTTTTTTTAAGCAACTTTCCAAGCAGTTAAAAAAAGTGCTGTAGTTAGCTATTCATTGTATCAGTGAATGGCAAATGTGTAGTGGACTTTTGACACTAGCTGAACATAATCTAAAAAGTTGCTATTGTAGTGTGGGCACTACAGTGCACAAAACTAAACTCACAGATGTAACAAGCTTTATTTATTGGTGAACCACTTTACAAGGGATTTTACTAACTTGAAACCATTCGTCTCCAGCTCTCAGGAACCTGACGCCAAGAAACAGCGTGTGGATGATGGTTCCACAGGTGCAGAAAACGCAATGACTGACACGCAGGATAACAACTCTGCATACAACTACAACTGGTACCAGGTGGGTTTCAGTTGATGGCACTGAAAAAGATTCCCTTAGTTTCAGTTCATGTCACACCAAGCACGTATGGCTATTTACAGCATTTACTATGTGTATGTTCCTTGTAAGAACTTATTTTAATCTAAATGGGCTGACAAAATTAGACCAAAGTTAAGCTTATGCTCAACTTTTTTTTTCTCTTTCCCTCCTTTTTAGCAACAATACGGCGGTTGGGGACAAAACACCTGGGGGCAGTACAACCAATATGCACAGTATAACCAGTACTACCCCCCTCCTCCGACATGATGGACAAAATCCTGACATGAAGATGGAGACTCAGAGGAAAGCACCCTTTCTGACCTGCCTACATCTCTGAACAGGGCTACTTAACTGGGTGTCATGGAGATTTCAATCTGACCACAGAAGCTGATTTGTTCCTTCTTTCTGGTTTAAAGTGTGCTAATCAGTTTGTAGACATTAGTTGGAATATAATACACTTGGCCCTCCATGGCAGTCATGTTGATCAGTCATGTTGTTTAAAAAAAATAACATAAATTGCTACATCCATCATCTCGAACACTGGCTGCTTTTTTTGGGTTCTTTAATGCATGTTATTTGTGAAGGCAGAATTATTTTTCCCTGTGTGATAAAGGCTTCTTAATTTTTAGATCGGATTACTTAGTTTGGTCTCTTTGTTTTAAAGATTTAAACTTGCAAAGGAGGCATTCATTGATGTACCTCTGAGTCGTGTTTCTTCTTCCCAAACAGAAATTTTTTTAATATTTCCTGGTTATGTTTCCATAAAGAAAATTAAGAGTTCCTCCTTTTTTATTTTGACTTGATTTCATAATAAAGATATTGATATCCTGAAGTGTCCCTCCTTGATTTCATCATCCTTTTGATTCCTAAATGGCTCAAAGGATTATTGAAGATCTCATGAGCTATTTACAGACATTACACACATAATCCTACAATCAAGTATGTATTTATAAGTACAGAAATTATATTTTCACCATTCAGTCTCAAGTGGAAGTGACCAAAACCAAATAGTTTATGTAACAAATATAATTACATTTTGCCTGTATTAAACAGTGATTTACAGTGAAATGTAAAGAGCTGACAGCTCAATTTTTACTGCTGAGTCACGTGAAGAAGTGACTCCGTAGTTTGAAACTAATAAAATACCCATATAATCCTAGACCTGCTGAAATCACAGCTCGTTTATAATGACGTAGTTTGGCAGAAGAGTTAGTAATTGTTCCGTAACTTCAAAGGGTTATTGAGCTGTGTGCTGTTTTATTGGAACATACTGAGTTGTTGCCGATAAAACAACGTAAAAAACAATTATTGATCTTTCAATAACTATCTGCGTCACCCTGCAAACATGGACGTATTATTAGAACCTCCAAAGCGCGATGGGCGTGACTACCACGTCCGACTAGGTTTACGTAAATCCGCACATGCGCAGTATCGGCCCTAAAACAGCCCTTTCTATGCCTAGCGTTGAACGACTAGCATCAAACGAGGTAAGGCCTGTACAATTTACGTGAAAAAGCCCTGTTATGTAAACCCCTGATAGATTTTGGTATGGGAATATAGTACCTACATCATGAATTATCTGAAGTTATAGTTTATTTGAACAGTTAGGCAACATTTCATGTGTTTTTAAGCGACTTTATGAAACGCGTGCCCCATGCGGCTAGTTGAGCTAACATAGCATTAGCAAGAGACCAAGAGAAACAAGCCTATTCCAGCTCCCGGCACGTTGCTCTCCACTGGTTCTCGTCAATTTTAAACGTGCAAGTTTTGTGATAGGGTACACTCTGTTATTATGACTTTAACGTGAAAATAAACTAACAATATGTCACATGCATAACGTGGCAGGTTTGGTCGCCAGTGCTGTCACAAATAAATCCAACGCCGCAAGCTGATTTCCGCAATAGTATCATTGATAACGACTAAAGTTGCTTGGCCCTTTCGTGATTTCTTCCAGCATCAAGATGCAGCTCTTCTTGCGTGCCCAGAACACTCACACCCTTGAGGTGACCGGACAGGAGACTGTTGGACAGATCAAGGTAAAATGTCTACAAGTTGGTGAGAAATACGCCAGACCTTTGATCTTCAAAGTAGTCATAATTTGAATACAGCAATGTTTTCAGTGATCTGTGTGAACCTCAGTAATGAGTTCACGTGGAAAGGGCTTTGATTAAAAACACTTATTCTTTGGTGTCTCTCAGGCTCATGTCCAGGGTCTGGAGGGTTTCCTGGTTGAGGATCAGGTGCTGTTGCTTGCTGGTTGCCCACTGGAGGATGATGCCTCCCTGGCATCCTGTGGTGTCTCAGAGCACTGCACCCTGGAGGTAGCTGGCAGGCTGCTGGGAGGTCAGTACACAGATGCAACACATAACGGTCTTTGTAAAAATACAATTTTCAAGGAAGTAAGCAATGTAAACTTGACAGAAAGCTTATTGAATACCCTAAGTAACAACTGAAATGTTTGTTTAGCCTTGTGTCTTCAAACTAAGTTTATTTTGATCACTCATCCACCAAGCTGGCCTCCATATACTGCAGGGATAAAAGTCAAAAGCCAGTATTTCCTGTTGATTACAAGCACATGACAAATTTATTTTGTCTGGGTATACAAAGCCAACCATGATACCCAAAACACTATATTTATCATGGATGAATACACAAATATTAAAATGTTTTCCTTAGACTATGGCCCCCATGTTAGTGTTTTGAACAGTAGGTACATTATAGTGTCTGAACAATTGCAGGAGCTTTAGTTTGTCTGGGGAAATATCCCAATCAACACTTCCCTTTTCCCCTCCTCAGGTAAGGTTCACGGCTCTCTGGCCCGTGCCGGAAAAGTGAGGGGACAGACACCCAAGGTAAGGAGATTTCAAGCACCTGTATAGCACTTGTAATGTAATTGGCTTGTATATGTGTATATGAAAATGGCTTTTACATTTTATATAGTTTTGGATGAGCTAGTCATTAAGATGCATACATATAAGTACATTATGATCTTAGAGAAATAACAGATACCTCTTACTCTCGCGTTGTCCAGGTTGACAAGCAGGAGAAAAAGAAGAAGAAGACTGGCCGCGCTAAGCGTCGCATCCAGTACAACAGGCGCTTTGTGAACGTTGTGCCCACCTTCGGAAAGAAGAAGGGACCCAACGCAAACTCCTAAGAAGTGCTTCAGTGGCCAAAAGGAGAAACATGACCACCCATATGTTTTTTTTACCAGGTTAAATGTTATCCTGCTGTACAGAATAAAAAATTTGGCTTGGACAAAAGAACTGTTTTGTGTGGTGTGTCAACTAGTTGCAAGGTTTTGTGTGAAATAACAGTATTCATTTCCAAAACCGTTACCATTTAAAATTACTTTTAATCACAATTTATGGTCCCTTTGACATGGCAGAGGTTCATCAGCTTTTCTGTTTATCCTGTTTGCCTCAGTTTGATAATCAGGTGGGACTGATTTTAACTGAGTTGTACAATATAGCACTACGCATAAGTCTAAACTTAGTGCAGTAGTATAGTACAGTGGCCTGCGTTTCTAAATTGCTGTAAATGGACAAGTGAGACTTTTGGTCGTGCCAGTAAACAGTAAATCTGAGACCAGTGCACATGAATGTAGTTGTAGCTTTCATACTAAAGCAGGAATTATTTTTTAAACAAGATAATCTACTTGATGTTAAACCTAATGGCATTTAAGAACTCCAGTTTTCCTCTACCAATGCCATTCATGAATGATGATTAAACTGTAACCTCTAACCTATATGTACTTGTAAAATCAATGTTGAATTGAAAAGCAGAAAGTGAATAAATCAATCCTTACTAATTTAGTCTCTGAAACAGGTTTATTTATCATTTACATTTTACATGCAAAAGAACAAAACAAAATGCACAGATTAAGGTTTCAGGGTGTCTCATATGTACATTATTGACAAGCCATCACATTTTGGCCGAAACTTAAAACGATATAACAGGTAATCGTTTCTTGAAACATGATGATAAATGAGACAAGTAGAAACAGAACAATGCAGTCCAAATGCCATTTTAACTTCAATCTTTACAGCAAGGCCATTGAGTATTTTTTTTCCCCTCAATCCTTGAAATATAGTGCATGCTGGCCAGCATGTCAGTTAATCCACAGACACCAGCTCGACCTCAAAAATCAGCTTTGCATTGGGTGGAATTCTGGTAGAGCTCGAGTTAAGGAAAAGACAGCAGTCGTTGCAAAATGAAAGTCATTTTTTTCATCAAACCAAACTACAGAAAAGTGCACTGAGACTCAGGCCCTAAAACAGTACCAGCTCCACAATACAATACCTGAACCTGGCCACCTGCGTAGGCAAGAAAATTTGAAAAACCCCACGACTGAAATAAACTATCACATTACCTTATAAATACATACATATTTACATGACATGCACAAACTCAGCCAAAGAAAAGGATACTTGGAGTCAGGGAGACCCTTCTTTCCGTAGGCCCACTCTGGTTCAATCTCCAGTCGAGCTGTTTCACCCTTGCTCATTGTTAGAAGTCCCTCATCCCACTGTGAAAGCAAAGGATTACTGGTGATGACGTGCGGTGGAGAGAAGTGTCATGTTGAGGAACTGACAAAAGTTTGGCTGCACAGAGCAAAAAAACATCGGGATCACTTACTCCTCTGATGACTCTGCCCAATCCAACTTTGAAGCTCAGTGGTTTAGTTTGCCTCTTCTTTCTTGCCACTGCAGACAGACAACAGTGATGGTTTAAACCCAAAGACACAATCTTCATCATAGGATATTGAATCTATAGGGGGTAACTACTTGAAAAAGACAATATTTTGGGTGGAGTATCACTTTAAGGTGCAGGTCCGTCTTACCTGTGGGAATATTGGTATCGAAGACAGTTCCATCCTCCAAGGTACCAGTGTACCAGCAGCTCACTGTCTCGCCTTTCTTTGGAAAGTTTGTCTTATCACCTTTCTTCAGCACTGACTTGGTGTACTTGGGTGGACCCTAAGAAAAGAAACGCAGGAGCGGTTCATAATAGTTTGTATATGTGCAAAGCAAAACAATGAAAAAACAACATCCCCTAAATTCAACACCCTGGACCAGTACCTCATCCACAGCCTCTGTCTTGACTTCTTTGGGCTTCTCTTCAATTTTCACAGCTCTAACATGCTCAGTCACTTCCTCGACTGGTTCTGTGCCTTTAAACCTCTGCAAATGACAAAGAAAGCACGAAACACACACATTCATTGTTGAATGAGTCTGTCAGACAACTCATATCAACCCCCACAGATGCAGTGTCTCTATGTGCAATTTCAACTCTCATTATCATCACTTACTTTGCTCTCAAAGAGCTGATTGTAGGCAGTAATCAGTTGTTCTTTCTTTGCGGTTTTGGCAACATTTTTTATGTTTCCCAGCAGCTTGTGCTCATTGAGGAACTGAAAAAGGAAATGAAATTAGAGGGAGAAAGGTAACAGATAGTAACTTTGTTTAACCAACAACGATACTCCTGCGCACATACATCTATGATAGGTTTTGATCATACGAAACAAAATCGTGTCAAACCGGAAATGCAGCTGTTTCTGCTCCTGGTCAGATACAATGAGCTGTGGATTATATCTGAGTTATGCAGCACTCTTTTGTATAAATATTACTCTACATTGTTGTACATTCTGCCTAGCTAGATGCTGCAACACAACAGCCATCCATAGGTGGCTCCCCCTAGCTAACCACGCAGCATGCTGCGGTTCAAAGAGAGCATTAACACTTTAACCTACAATTATTCAACCTAAAATCACAAGGAGGCTAAGGTGATAAACATACCGAGTGGGCTGCATTGTCCTGAATGAACTTTATAAGGTCTTTTTTGGGCAAATCATCACTTTTGAGCTGCTCATCGCTCCACTCCCGTGTTGGTTCAGCCGCCATTTTGAGAGGCGAACTGATGAACTTTGACACCCGTGGCGTATATCAAAAACTGCGAAGACTTTTTGCTTCATCACGAACCCTCTGTGTCATACATTTTAATTTACCTCATGAACTATATTATATTCGGAAATTATATTAAGATACATGGTTTTCACTGGACAGGAAGGATGTGAAAAGTAAGTATAACTATATTCTTGACGATTTATAAGAGAAAAAAAAACATTGAAGTACACTGGGTGAAAAACCGATTTAACACCGGACACAGTGAATGCTGAATCAACCAGTCATTCAATTCATAAGATATGCGCACTTTATAAGAAGTAACTCTACTCCAGTGAGCCTACAGTTACAGTAAAGGAGACTAAAAGGTATTAGAGTGAGTCTCTCTAACGTGTGTGTCCTGCCACCTAGTGGACAAATACATGTAACTTTTCAGTAGGAGATATTACTGTTAACTGTCAATTGAACCATTAGAAACAGACAAAATACAGACAGTAAAAGATAATAAATGTCATACATTACACAACTCTACAATTGTTTTAACCACCAGTCATGAGTGACAGAAATATAGTTCAGATTTTTACCAGATTATTTATCAAATCCAACATCTTTGTAGAAGACGTATATCTGGACATCATTTAGCCCATGAGTAACATATTTGCCTCCTGTGTTGTTCTATGTTATAGTAGCTTTGTGTAACATATGTAAATAATTTTTTTCCTTTCTTTGTTTGACATAAAACGTCTTCCATTTCCATCTTTTTCATTTGTTCATATCCCTTGACCACATTCATTTTAGTTTCTGCGTTATTCAGTGATGTTTCCAATACTTTCCCCTGCCTGTAACCCCCTTTGTGTTTGCTTACACTTCCTCATTTTCCTCCTCTTATTCCTCTGTATGGTGGGGTACAGAAAAATCTTTTCATATGTTGCTCAACATGGGAGTTACATGTCACATGTAAGAGCCAGAGGAGCCACAGGCATTTTGGTTAAAAAATATTTGAATAAAGGTGATGGATAAAAGCATGGATGGCATAATATGTGTACGCTTGCAAGAACGGTTGCTGCAGTAGAGTCTAGTTATTTCTATTTATCACCAGATCTACAAGAGGGTGGGACTCACTTACCTTTTTTAGTCATCTGCTGGCTATATGGAGACTTTAATAGTGGCATCTCAGAGATATTTATAACATTTCATCTCGAGTGGCCTAAGCATAAGCATAAACAGCCATGGGCAATCGCTCCTTGAATTTCTTAGAGATAGTAAATGCTGTGTCTTAAATGGCAGATCAAATCCTGCTAAAGCATCAAAAGTAAAAGTACTTATTCTGCAGAAAAATGGTCCCTGGCAGTGTTTTACTATGATATATGATGTTTTTGGATTAATATTTCTGCTGAATTAATGTGAATGTTGCATTTTTCTGCTGTAGTTGTTCAAGGTTGAGATAATTTTAACTACTTTATATACTGTTGGGTAGTTCAACCTACAGCAATGCATCATATTCTATAAGATCATCATATGTTTGTAGCGGCACTGTGTGAGAACCACACATCTCTAAGAAGTCAACTCTTCATGAGCTCAGAAAAACAGCTTTGTGACAATGCATTTTCCAACTAATCCAAGGGGCAGGGGTTAAATAGTTTATCCTTCAGTTTATCAGAACAATTCTAATTCAAATTTACCAAATTTACAAGTTTAAGATATATGGTTTTCACCGGACAGGAAGGATGTGAAAAATTGTATTTTGAAAAGTAATTAGTAGCTATAGCTGTCAGACAAATGTAGTGGACCCTGCTTGTATTGACCTTATAGGAGAGCGATGCAGGTGACCAGACCATTCTCTGTTGATGTTCAAACTTAAAGTTAATGTTACAATGGAGATGTATTCTTCTGAAGTTTATACTGTGGTCGTTCCAACTAAAAGACGACCTAGAACATTTCCAGACAATTTCCTTTCTAATGTGTGCCGTCTTACTCTGTTGGAACTAAAAAAACAAACAAATTAATATTGATCATCAGTATAGGTTATTTTGTGATATAATGTGTAGAGAAATGAATACATGCCTACCTTCAAAACCTTTCAAGTCAGATAAGGACACATCAGAAAATGGGTAGGACTAACTATTCTAACAATTCCTTGATACAGGCAAACTCAAGGGCTAAAGCCCAAGTACATTTCTGAATCGCGACATTACTATTGAAGACGTTAAAGGGCTGTAGGCAAAGCAAAATCAATCTGGAATAGAAGGTGTTCCAAATTAAGCTTCTCGTCATCTTTTAGAGGTGCTCCTCTATCTTTTTAAGACACACTTTGAATATGGTATAATCCCGTTAGCATGGTACACGTCCATTATTGAACCTGTTCCAAAGTCATCGCAGAGTGACCCCAGAAAACCCCTTCATTATAGGGGCATCAGCCTTCTTAGTGCAGCTTATAAATTGTACTCAAATATAGTAAACAACAGGCTCTTTAGAAATGGTACAGTATCTTGCTGATGAGCAGAATGGGTTTAGAAAGAAACAAGCCTGTATTGATCACACACATTCAATATCAACTATTATTAGAACTAGAATTGACAAGTGTTTTGTTGACTTTCAAAAAGCCTTTGACTCGATTAATAGAGATTTTCTTGCCTTTAAACTTATGGAAGTGGGTGCAGATTGTAGATTTTATAAAGCAATCCAGACCTTGTATAGTTTCCCAGTTGCTTGTGTTGAGATCAATGATATGTTTACTGACTGGTTTGATACACCTTTTGGATTAAAACAAGGTGATATCCTCTCTGGACACTCTCATGTCACCTCATGAATTTGCTGCAAGGAGTATTAGCCTAAAATGTTTTCATTTAAGGGATTAAGGGATTTAAAAAAAAAAGATATAGGGCTTCTGCGCACCTAAACATGTGTGGTCAACTCACTCTGAAGCATCTGAACATGTCAAGAACAAATGTCAAGATTAAATCAGATTTCCAAAAATAAGTTGCAACTGTCAACACCTGTCAGTTTCTCTGAGGACAAAATGTTTAATCTCCTACTTCTTGATCCTCTTCATTCATATTATGTTACAGTCTCTTTTGAAATAATTCAATCCAAGTACAGTGATCATGGTGCATTAAGACACTGTAAGTAAGATGTCTTCTTTTGCAAACATTCTAACTGACGAGGGCTTTATGTCCAATATAATATATGAATATTCAAAGTTCAGTGATTGAGTATGTAAAACCACCAAATTGTACCTTTTAATCATAAATTATATGGATTTTAAAAACCATGTGGTACCGACATTTAGAGAAAACAAAATAGGTACACTTCCTGGCTGCTGTATATTAATATCATATAACTTTAATGCTTGAAACTGTAACTGAAACAACATTTTACATGAGTAAAATGTATTACTCTGTTTACTGTAAGTAGTCTGATTACACAATCCGATGATACACCTTATAGGTGCTACTTACAGTATATCTTGCTATATGTTTCCCCTCAAGGCATGTAGCTTTATTCTACATGAGGAGTTACATGTAGGCAGGTTATCATAGCAAGAGCCTCATGAATTCTGTCAGTTTGCAGCCTCGTGCTGCCTTTCTCAGAGTTATCATGTCAATATTATCTTTGTTGCATCACCCAGCCTTTCTGTTTGCAATCTGTTGTTCGACTGGACTGGACATCTGCATAAAGAGGTCATAACCGCCTTTGCCTGCTTCTATTCATCAATAACCTTGAAAAGCAGTGAGATAATGATGATGATTTGCCACCACTATAGCTAGCTGTAGAACAGGGTCACGCAGAGTTTTTTCCCTTGTCGGTTACGAGGCAACAGCAGTGACTCTGGATGAGAAGCTCATGAGGAAGAGGAGAGGGCTAATTATCCCTTTAAAGGAAATCTCCCAGATCTTATTTCATCTCCTTTAATGCCTGTGAAGGAAAGAGCACAAACTGTGGAGGTGAGGTGGCTTCAGAAGAATTTAAATCATTTTACAACTCTGTACTTTATATTAAAAAACAGAATCAAATGCACCTCCACTGCCTTTAGATATTGTGATGTTTTCTGTATGATGCTATCATGCACACACCTCATCTATCTTTACCTATCTGTGAAGATAGATGTACAACCATGGCTTTTTATTTATCACTTGGCCAGTGAGCCTACTTAAAATCTCTCTGTCTTTTTATTCTCTCTGTCTCTTTCCTTCATTCTTATGCCGCCAGCATAATGTTTGCTTTTGCATTTTGGAGTGATGAGCGCGTCTCTCTGTGTTTATGAATGTCTGGATGGAAACTTGCATCACAGGAAGTTTCAGGAGAAAAGAAAAAAAGGCGACTGAGGATCATGTCTGCTGTATCGTGCTGTGATTAAGTATTTCTTAGGAATGCAAAGCTGAGGAGCTTAAATGAGCTCACATATCAAGTGAGGGAGGAATTCAATTTGATGCGGCACCTGAAAGCTCTTCACATCTACAGGTTACACAAACAAGTGATACACATTCTCTAAGATGTGCCTCTCAGTACAGAGACTGCAAACAATATAATCCTCAAGTAATGTTTGCAGAACTATGTCCTTAGTTACACTCAATTCAAGCACAAGTGCTGTCAGTCAAGTTTTTGAGCAGCCCTTATTTTAGCATTTTGTGGCTAACTCTCAGGCTGTGTATATACATTATGAGTAAGATACACTAAAATTAGACAGTAAGGAATAGGTATAGGTGAATTTATCATTTTAAATGTTTTATTGGAAGTAACTTTGATTTTGATCACTATAAGGCATTTTTCAAAGCAGATATTTTGATATGTCATAGCAGGAAAAGCACAGGTGTAATTAATAACACTAACGGTCACTTGCATGACATACACTTGAATAGAACGGCGCTATCGTTAATTGGTGACACCTGTGCTTTACTTGCTGTGACAAGTCAACAATGTCGTCTTGGGAAAAGGTGCATTAAGCACCGATAGAAAACAAGATGCTGTATGTTTGTCGTAAAGTAGTATAAGGATACTGTCACATTTTAACCCTAATATTGGCAATTTTCCAGTAAGACAAATTTTGTGTTCCTCCGGTTAATAATAGTTTGACCTTTCTCTGCTGAGCTGACATTTACCTGCCACGATTACAGGTGAATGTGTTCCACCAAAGATCTAAATCTCTGTATTTATGGAGTTATGAACTGGCAAGCTCATCCTAATGGAACTAGTTGATAGTTTAATAGTTGATTATTAAAAGCAGGGGCACATTCTTGAACCAACCTTAAAGCCCACATATGATAAAACTCAAAGACAGTGACACATTAGTGTAACATTGTAAACATTATGATGTATATTCAATTAGTCAAATCTATCTATTGGTCTCTTTTTTTGCACATTAAAGATAAATTACATGCTTTTCATATTATTTGTCATATTATCATCCCAATGATACTGTGTTAAGTACATAGGGAAATTCAGTGTTTGCCTCTGTTTTATCTGTAGATTCCAAATGAGGATGAACGTGATCTGTCTGAAATACTGAGCTAATTTATTATTTTTCAGCTCCAGTTGCAGTGGAACAAACAAAGAGCTCTATGGACGCTTCAGCAGCCTCATATGTTGCAGACTAAATATTTTCTCTCAGGGAACAAAGATATGATCAGATACTTCAAGAAGATATGTCTTTAAACTGAAATGGAACGACAACTTGACTCAACTGAGGTTGATCTACTAAAAAATGTTCCCTAATGCTTATATGCTTTACTAATACTCTACACTTAACATTTGACATCATATGAACATTATGTTTACAGGTTTTTTAGATAAGTATGTATGAATGTATTTACTTTACATTGTGCTACATTACAGTATATGTCACAGAAATTAATCAGAAATGCTGCAATATGCTTCAATAGGTTTTATTTTGTGGCAAATGGTGCACAGAGTAATTCCAAGAGCACAAAATGAAGCTAAAGTAATTCCAGTAATGCAACACAAAACTATACATATTCACTATACATACTTGTATAGGACAGCTACAGATAGAAGTACAACAGTGCTGGTCAACCCTTTCTTCTGCATTTGGCCACAAGTTCTCATCCACATCACACCTCATGTCTCTTGCAAAACACCTGGCAAAAAATCATTTTGCATGTAAACCACTCTGTGACTGGAAGAGATGGTGAAACGCCACATCGTCCCATGTGATTACAAAACGTCTTTCATGGAGGTCATCAAGGAATGAAAACAGGTGCTCAGTGTCTCAGTTAGGAGTTCATGCATTTTCTTTTTCTGTTTAGATGTAGCAGAATTTAGCAAACGTTCTAATTTACAGTAATTTACACAGAGGTTTTGGTGGTGTCAGTCTGACTGCAGTTACAAATTCTGACCTCAAGGGGGTGGTATGTACACATTGTTGATATGGGTGAAGCAGGTTCTGTTCCACATTTACAGAAGATTGATATTTTCAATATATGAAGTTTACAATAAGGCTTGACAGGAGGGAAAATGGCCATGATTCACCCTGTTGAAGAGTGCAACAATAATAAATACCATAAACAGTGTAAATAAATAACAGGCGCATGGTGAAAAAAAAAAAGGTTTGCAATGCTGCTATGCTACAAGCCAACAATTCACTGTCTGGGTGGATGGTGTTACTTTAGTGTTTATGGTTAAAATGTCTAGTGTTTTTTTATATGCCAGTTTTCTTTGAGGAATTTTGCAAAAGCTAATTTAATTATACCTTGTAACTGCACCCAAATGACTTGTGTGTCTTTTTTTAGTTTCAAACATTTGTGTGTCTCTGGCTGAACTACAGATCTACTGTGGATTTGCTGTAGCATGGATTAAATCAATAAGCTTTTTTTAAAATGTTGTTTACCAGTCAGTGTAAGTACAGGAGGAAATACTGAGCATGCCTGTCATGTCCCTCTTTTTTTAATTTAACAATGCTTTTTTAAAAATGTATTCATTTGCAGGCCTTGAGTTTCCTTATGAACCTTGAATCTATTTGCAATAAACACCCTGAAGGTACATTTGATTCGTTAGACAAGTTTAAAGGAAAGAGAGCAACAGGGAGAGAGAGAGAGACAGAAAAATCAGTGAGGTCAGATGGTCGGCCATTTGTATTATCAACAATGTAATTACTCATAAAACTGTGTTCAGGGACCAAACCAGAGAATTTACATTTCTCCTTTAATGCCACTCAGGAGTATACGGGCCTTGAAGATATCATCCACCCATGCACGAGCCAAGCAGCCAGGGTGCAGCTCCTCTCCTGAAGCATTTTTCCACATTTCCACTCCCCCCTTCCTACTCACACCAGTAGAATTAAAAGCTTTCATAATGGAAATCATCTCTCGGTGGCCTTGGTCTGGTCCACTGTGGATAATGTGCTTTCTGTTCAGAGCCTAATAAGCTCCCCCTAAGCCATATGGCTGAGTTCACCGGCCTGTGCCTGTGGGCTGTGAGAACACACATCTTTAGCTTCATATGGAATATGATTCATATTCTGCCGCAGCTCAAACCAACAGCTCACACTTCATATGACGTAGGCAGGAGCACCTCCAGGGTGCTCTGTCAGAGTGGAATGTGGGATAGGTCAGCAGCTGAAAACTCCACGAACATCTGGCAGCGAGGAAGTTGGAACTGTTACCTTGTTCCGTAAAACCTCCCCCTGTAACCGTGTCTCTTGAGAGGAGAGTAAAGATGCGGTATAGCAGGTGGGTTGGTCAATAGGGAACTTGGAATTTCATGCAATCATGTTCCTGGTATCATCATGCGGTGAGGAGCTTTCCATCCAACAAGCTGCACCAGGCTTTGGAACATTTCCAATCCAGAGCTTAGCCTGCAGATCTGTAGTCTCAGTACTAGCCTGTCCTGTCAGATCTAATCTCTTGGCTGCATGCCGTGAAATGGTGCTTATTAAGAGTTTAACTGAGATCAGCCCAACCCCGATCTGATGCGTGCAAAGGAAAAGGGAAATTGCTCACCTGAAAAATCTCAAAATCACAAAAACTGGGTGGCATAAGGGGTTGATATCAGTCACCAGAGGCTTTGCTGTACACCACGTGCCTTCTCCCTTCTGTCTCTGGGATGCATCATCTGTTAACTGCTAATTAGAGACCAAAGAGAAAAGATGGATTTGAAGTTTCAATTGGAACTGGTCCCAGTATGATATCTCAGAGGGTTTAAAGGGACAGACTTCTGAGCCACATGCTCCCAAAACTCTTGTCTCCTCACATTACTCTCACACTGTCTGTTTGCATTTAAACAATGAGATTCATGACTGCATCCCGAGTGCAAATTATAAATTTAAAACACTGCATTATAACTGTCCACAGCTCTGTCTACAGCTCATCATTTACTTGTTCTTGTACCTTAAAAATACTATTAAATACAGTTTGTTATAACTGCAGTGGAAGGTTGGCCCTGACATTTATTCTCCTGCTATTACTTCATTTAGCCTGTCTCCAAACTTTATACTTTATACTTGAATTCAGAAACTGTTGAATAAAAATGTGAAGAATAGAGCAATTATATTTCATGCCAACTGAAAGAAATGTAATAGTAGCTGTACTTTGCGTTTAGTGCTAATTAGCAAATGTTAACATAATAACACGGTAAGCAATGATGAAGATGGTTAACATGGTAAACATTATACCTGCTAAACAGCAGCATGTTAGCATTGCCATTGTGAGGACGTTATCATGATGATGTTAGCATTTAGCTCAGAGCCGCCAGCACGGCTGTAGACTCTTAGTTTTGTTTGTCGCAATACTGAACATATCTGCAAAATGTTTACTAACAACACATTTAATTTGTTTTTCTTACAATATCCACTTGTAGCAACCAAAGCATGAATAGAACTTTTCTATGCTTATGTTTAAGCACTCACAGCACTTGGTTGCAGACTTGAAGCAGGATGAGTTTACTTGATTAACCAAAGTCATTGGAGACCCAAAATAGACCCTTTTAAGTGTCCCAGGAAGCCATGTCAGTGAGTGAGCATGCACAATACCAGAGCCCTGGAACTGTCTCACCTAAATGGAATGCAGCCATCATTAATGTTATCAGTTACACCTGTGCTTTTCATGCTTTGACAAGTCAAAATATCTGTCGTGAAAAGGGTCTTTGTCCTGCTCTTTGTACGCCCACTATCCCTACAACTTGTGTGCGGTACAAAACATAGCACTTCATTCATTGTAAAAAAACGTAATTGACAAAACAAATTCATAGTTAATAAAGAGAATTTCTAGGAGACTGGGTTGTGCAGGCACATGCATGAAACACTTGTGTATCAACTCTAACAAGCACAGTTCATACTACAACAAAAATGAAGATATCTCATTCACACATAGTCACACATTCATAAATACATTAAACACACCCCTGCCTGTCCACCCCTGAAGCGATGTTGTCTCACCCCTCTATCCAGTGATCTCCCCTGGCCATACAGCCTGAGATCAATGCCTCACCTCACCTGGACACACACCTCACCCAGTCTCCCTGCCCCAACCCCAAGGATCCATCACCAAACTGAGCTTTGATTCGTGTTTACCAACCTTGGGATGAGGCAGACATGCGTGTCCCCCAGTGTTCCATGCTGTAAACACTGGGAAATGACGGGAACCCTCAGGACGGAGATGGACGATGCATTTGTGATAGTAAAGGGAAGACAGATTTTGAGCAAGAGGCAGAACTAAGTGACACTGAAAGGCAAATGTCAAGAATGCGTGGTTTGGCTTATGATCTTTTTTTTCTCAGCCTAGTTTGACTAGAATGTAACATGTGCACAGCATGATGGAAAGCTAGCATTTTTAATTTCAGGAAACAGAGAATGCAATGGCATTACTTTGAATCATAACATTGATCATTTAAAAAGTTGTCAATTTTCAGAGATTTTTTATTTTAACTGCACAGTTTTGTGGCTGAATATATTTCATGGTGATACAGACGAACTTTAACATGTTGGCAATACCTGGTTTCATCTAGCGGTGTGTGTAAAAAAGTGATTCACAGCCTGTATCAGCCTCCATTAAATCCATGCAAGGATACCCAACGTGGCCTGGCACTAACCTCCTGTTACGCTCAAATATTTTTTCTCTATTATAAAAAAGGATGGCATACCTTCCCTTATCAGGATGTCAAGTAAAACACAGAGCAATTTTGCTCTACTTACACTAAGCAGAATGTGTTTTCAAACTTGGGATGTAGTAACCTTTTCCCATTTGTTCAAAGATTGAATTGCATTTTGGAACAATCCCTTTCTTTTACAAGAACATAAATGTAATTGAAACTGGGTTTGTGTTTAGTGGATGGAATTCCATCTTCCTCCCTTCAGTTCCATCACTAGGATGAAGCAGGTTTCACTGTGGCTGCCATGAAAAATACATCATGAGAGAAGAAGACTTACTGATAACAGAACATGTTTCCTATACTTAGTATTTATGAACCACCTCCTGAAGGTTATTTCTAAAGCAGAATCCCTCCTCTTAGGGGTGAAGCATAACAGGAAAGATGGGCGCACATGTGACAGACAGTGTCATGGAAGTCATGAACCCATTCTGTTGTTTGCAAATAAAATTCTGCCCTGGAATGTCACTTTTTCTTTTTTTCCCCAGAGTGTACATGCATGAGCTTGAATGCACTTTGGAGAAAGATGACACGGTCTGGGGGAGAGAGGGTATTTGAGGGATGAAGCGCTGTGCGTGCTCAGGGTACGCACCTGGTGCAAAACCACGGGACATTAAAGCACAACAGCCATGAAAGAGGTGACCAGTCATTTTTTTATGTGCAGCTTTGCTGCCCTGTTCTCTCCAGCCAGCTGAGCCACTCAGGCTCAGAGTTTGATCAGTATGTGAAGCCTGACACAGACAAGGCACCATGCAATGAACATGAAAGGCTCAGCAAACACCCAGGCACTGACACACACACACACACACACACACACTTACTCATGCAAACATACGCACCCATCCACACAGACACGCACTTTTTCTTTTTTGTGTCTGTCTCTCACTCCTCCGTTTTGGTCAAAAAGGCTCAAAAACACAAAACCAACAATTCACACACTGTAGCCCCCTGCCGCGCTGCACTCATTCGCTCTCAGAATCCCATTCATCTCAATAATGGAGAAGAGGAAAGTGCCAGTGCCAGATTGTCTGTGGCACCTCTACCACCTTTTTTGAAGGTGCCAACCAATCTGTCTATCTGACAAAACACATGAAGGTGCCACTTTTAAAGAGGAGGAGAAAGAAAGGTCATGTTTGAATAATGAATCTGTGTGAGGAATGAACTACAGCCCTGAGTTTTTACTAATTTTCTTCAGGTGGATGAGGCAGTGACCACAGGTTCAATGTCTGTTAGAGACACTAGAGGAAAGACATCTAACAACTTTCAACTTTCCCTCTAAGAGAATAAATTGCTCAAACAAAGAACAAGGGGGAGAGTCCGAATGAAAAAACAAACAAATCACAAACTGATTAAATTATTATTTATGCCTCACATACCATGCCAAATAAAAGAAAAATACAAACAGAGGAAGATGGCGATGATGACTCTGATTCACTGGGATTAGCAGAAGGTCAGACTCTGTCCTGACAAAAAAAAGCCATTATCTGGAAGGGTGAGATGGTCCACTGGGGCTCAGGGCTCATCAGTGTAAAGGACAGAGAGGCAGGCTGCAGACGACAGATACAGTAGGCAGGCCGAGGCTCCCAAGATGGCAATAACAACCCATACAGGTGGAGAAAGGTGTCAGCTGGAATGGGCAGGGCTATCTGCCATCCTCTTTTCCTACACAGACAGAGACAATACGATTTATTTAGTGCTGTGTTATAGATCGTTCCTTAAAATCTTGGGTTCAAGCTGCAGTGAGATGAAAAATCTGATTTCTCTGAATTTATGCAGCCTTGTACACAAAACTATTGTTAACTGTCAATGTTGTGTAATTCCCTTAATAAACTCTCTCTCTGCTGGTCAACATGATCACAATATTTAAAACAAATGAAGCTTATTTTTCACAGTAAATTAAAACACGTTAATTAGTTTTAACTGAAAGATAATTGGTTGTCAAAATCAGCTAATTGGTTGACATCGACCCTGTTAGCATACTGTAGATTTACCAAGAACTGCAAGGTAATGCTATTGCTAGGTTTCTCTTTTAACTACTAAGAAGTGCCTTAGCATAGAGACACCAACAGTTTTTAAAAAATGACTTTAGATGGACCACTATTAGAAAAACTGGGGCATATTTTTGCACTGGCTATTAAAGTTATGTATTTGTGAATTCATTATATTTGAACTTACATAAACACTAAATTACAACAACAAAAAACAATCGACTTATTTTGTTAAACCAATCACTCATTGAAGATCTGCAAGACAGACAGCCCACCTTCATTTTGTACTCTTGTACTCAACACTGGAACACTTCATCCATGAGTCACGCAGGTCCCACAATGCATCTATTTATCATGACAGTATGTTGGAGTTCAATAAACAGCACACACTTGAGGAATGTAAGTGTGAAAATGGTTTAATAAGCAACCTGCAGAATCGCGTGACAAGTGGACAAGAGCATCTGCTGAAGAGTGAGTGATTCTCTACATATAAATGAATCAAAACATAGACAGAGAGAAGGGTAAAGTGCGTACGTGATGACGCCCTCAGGCTCAGGCCAAGATATCACAGTGACAAGAGTTATACTGTATAATGTGTGCATTAACTGTCTTGGTGTTATGTTTGATCAAGCTGAGGCTGGCACTTATGCAGGTGAAAAACAGCTTACAACATGCTGTACACATACAGTTTCCATGAAGTAGCAGGTGAAATCATCAGCTACGTGACTTTATCTGCTTGTCTTTGCATGATCCTTTGCAGAGGTATCAGAGTAATAAAGTAGAATGATGCAATTTTATGTGCAAATCTGCCCCTAGGAATATAAAGTGAAAGCACGATGGAGTTCTGCTTTTAAGGCTTGACCCTGCTCCCTGGTGATACTGCATTCAGCAAGACAAGACTACAGCTCATCCTAATTATTTCTAACTGATGGGCCAATCCATCAAGAGAGACAGTCTGAAAGAGGGAAGGGAGGAGGAGGAGGAGGAGGAGGAGGAGGAGGAGGAGGAGGTGGAGGGAAACAGGGAAAGATGGTAAGAACTCGTGCTGAGGCTCAAACACTTTTCCTCTGTAGGATCTCTCCTTTATTTTTCCCTCTTCACATCTCTTGTTGCTTTTCCTTTCTCACAGTCCTAGGGTCGTCTCATGCTCTCCAGATGAAAATGTGCCTTCTTTTGTGTTACTGCACTGTATATTTGGCAAGATGCAGAGTAAGTCGATAACACAAATACATAGGGTTGTCATCGTCATAGTTTAAAATGCACAAGCAAGCGATCTTCTGTCTGAATGAGTCAATGTGATTTCAGAGAACCTATTTAGTTTTATTCCTCATATGAGGATTCCATGACAAATGTCCACAGTCTAGGCACATCGGGTCATTAAATTCAGATTTATAAGATTGATATCAATACTTATCAAAACACTAACGCCCCCTTACGCCGTCAAAGGCCCCAGGCGCCTATTCTCCCCTCGTGAAGAGAGACGGATGGACCAAAGAGAAAGGGATAGACAGAGAGAAAAAATGTCCTCAGCCACAGCAGCTGAGTGCGATTCACCATCACAGCATTAGCTGACGTCTCCTGATAACTATGGTAAGGGATTAATCAGTATTCTGTGCATAGCTTAGGGCTGCACTAGTCCTTTATCACAGCAGCTACTGCGGCCTTCCTCTAAAAGTAAGGTTAAAATGGAGATTACGCTTTGTTCCTGCTCACCTCCTCTAATGAACCTTATCTCCCCTCATAGCCATCGCTTCATTCAGTCTTGCTCACACAGAATAACACACCTCCTGCCCTCTCTTCCCCTCTCTGGAGGAAAACAAAGAAAAGCTCTCTATTTTCTGTGTCTCTTTTTAAGTGCAATGGGCCAGTCACCCTGTTGTCTCCTTCATTTCCGCTTTGAGTCATTGAAGCAGTGCTTAGAGGGTGTCCTGCCCAATGTCTAAACAATGTTTTAAAATCCCTAACCATGGACCTATTTGCTCATAATGCTTTAGAATTACTTACTGCTTTCATCCAAAAAGCAAAAGTAAAATGCGCCTCTGCAAACCAGTAAACACTAATGTCTGCACGAGAATTAAATCAATTCAGTCTGAGCTGTTGTGAGACCAATGCTATCCGTCTCACATGAACAGGAACAAACCAATTCACACGTGCTAAATTAATGCAGTTATATGTTATAGAAAATTACACAGCAAACACCTGAAGGTGAAGAGATAGCCACATTTGAAAGGATTTAACCATTTTGAAGAATCGGGTGTTGGTTGCACCAGCTCCTTGTAAGTTCAAACATAGCCTGTTTAAAATGTTTAAAATACATGTTTACTAACTGGAGATCTATGCATCAAATTAAAAGTGGTTGCACCAGACAAGCTCCTGCTAACAGCTAGTTCTTATGAAGAAATTAGTTATTACAAAATATTTACACCCAGTAGGCTACCTGCCAGGTGTGACTGCTGCGTAGCCAACTGAACCAACTCGCAAAACTGATGTTTAGACTGAAGAGTAAAAAGGAGGTCATCTGAAACATGGTACACATATCTGACCTGACATTTGATCAAAATGCCGTTTAACAACGATGTAATTTGGGAAGACTTTAAATTACATTTAACAAAAGAAACACAACATACCTCAAATAAAAAAAAACCATTATCCTAAAAATAACGTCAGGCTAAATGACTAAACAGTGTCAGTTACTGTAGGTTAGCATAGCACTTTTTGAAAGTTATGCTACAGTTTGTGACGCCACAGTGACTTCTTGTTTACATAATTGATTGCTTTTGATTGGACGACACTACAGATAGTAGCGACCGATTTAGACATTACTAAAGTTTTTACTTGCTAAAGCATTTATTATTAAAGTACCCCTCCACTTAAAAATGTGTTTTTCTTATGCATATGTTCCCTAAAATATCTGTGCAACATTTGTCAGTAGAAAGGTGTTTTCACATTCCTCTACTGAAGGGGGAGATGTCTGTCCACTGTACACACAGGGCGGGGCATTCAGAGATCCAGAATTTCTCAATAAGGTAGAGAAAGAGTACATGTGCTTCCAGCCCCTTTTCAGAGTTTTTTTTTCACTTTTTATGTGGGATAAACATGTTAAACAAAATATTAATCACAGAAGAATATTTTTACATACTTTAAAACGTGCCTGGAGGGGAACTTTAAGTTTGATGGTGCAACCCAATTTAGTAAGCCACTGGTTTGAAACTAGCTAGTTGTTATTAAGAACTTATGCAAGCACTTTACACACAAACTTAGTGATAGGTTTACAGTGCAATCCAGTTCTCATACCTGCTAATAGTAATCTGTATACTGTATGTGTCGAGCACACCTTTGTTCATTTGTTCCCTCTTGTTTTCACTTACAGAGCTGAATCACATGCTGGTGAAACAACAGCAACCTTTAAACCTGAGCAGGAGACAGGAATATGTAACATGGTGATGGCACATCATCCCAGTCAGCTTGAAGAGCTTCAGAGTGCTGTTTGTACATAAAGGTGGCATCTTTCAGCACATCGACTGTGATCCTCTCAACCATCAACAGGCTGAAGAGGAGTTGTAATGAATCAGTCTTTTTAGGGTTGCCTTTGAGAGGAAAATTGGCAAAGTGAAGAAGCTGAGGCACCAACATACAGTATATATAGATCACATCACTGTATGTTAATGTGTTGTCCTTCAGTATTCTTAGACATGTAAATGCCCACTTTCAGAATACATAATAAATTTGAATTATATGTGTGCTTATTGTAATTGTGTGATTAGAGAGGTTTTCAAAACTACTTTGTGTTTGTATCGCTGCAGAGTGATGGACCAGGAGCAAAATGCATCCACCATACAAATTTGTTATCTTGATGAGGCAGGATTCAACCTGGCAAAGTCAAAGAAAATGGTCCCAAGGATGTAAGAGGGGTAATTTGACAAAGTGTCCTCAAATATTAGAGAATGTTGTAATTTCCCAAATTTCTATCATTGGGCTCTACAATACAAAAACACTTTCTCGCTTTTTTGGAGGCTTGTACAACCTTCTTATTTCTCAAAATGAGAGTGCTGGTGAGGGCTGATTTAAGGAATGATGTGGCAGTTTGGGACAATTTTAGCTTTTACCTGTCTCTCTCTGTCTTCTCTTAAAAGGCAATGGTTTCACTTGCAAGGGTTCCGTCCCAGTGTATTCATTGTTTCTCCATTCAACTGAGGATTTCTCCTCATCAGTCTCTAAACCACATTCATGTATCTCAAGCGACAATATCCGGTGGTGTGATGTGAATAAAATGTTGTGGCTAAAAAGAGAGGAGAAAGTGGAAGAACAGGGAAATGCCAGAACATATATTTATTTTTTCCTTTAACTTTTTGCTTTAAACCTGGTGTAAACAATGTTATTTCATTATAATTTTGGTTGAAATAACAAATTTTGACCATTGCATGTCACTAACAATATTTAATTGAAGGGTTCCTTTCCTGTGAGTGCCCGCCCCTTTGTATTTAGTTTTTTTTAAAACTGGACCTACTCTGAATCAAACAACCAATCAGGTTTAGCTAGAACATACCCAATCACTGCAACTCTGTACATACAAGGGTCATCTGGGTTCTACGTGTCCTTGTTCCTCCCTTCCTCTCTTCTAGGCTTGGCAGCATGCACACAGGAGTTGTGTCAAGAGCTATGGCAACTTGTGAACAATTTCCAATACCTCCTTTTACAAAACAAGCCAAAAGAAGGGAGACCTTGGAGGAGAAGAGACAGAAAAAGAAAGCGCTAAATAAAAACAGAGATCAGACGAGGGTTAACATCGGAGAGGCATTTTCAAGATGGTGAGAGCTGCAGGAGTGGCTGAAGAGCGTATCGGAGGTTGCCCTATTCCTTCTTGACAGGTAAGTGCTAACGGCAGCACTACAACAAGTAATCTGTGCAATGCTGATATGTAATCAAGCTAACTATCATCATATGTCATTTGGTGGGAGGGGCTTAGCTGAGGCAGCAGAGAGAGAATTTTAAAAATGCATCTGTCTTATTTTTACTAGGACTTTTAACCCTAACTCAGAAACAAGGTGGTCACGTCCTAAAATCATGTGCTCCCAAGAAAGCTACTACTATTTCCTGGGCTGCTATCTGAATATAGTATCTCTTTATAGTGGACTGAATGTTTGGGGACATTTTTCAGGTGAAAACATGTGATAATCATTTGTGTTTTTGAGAATGTAGACAGTGTTTGACATATTTGAACTGTTATTGAAGGAATCGAATCCTGGAATCTAACGTCAGTCCAGGCCAACCTCCACATTCAGTCCATTCACAACACACCACGTATACTGTAAGCATTTTGTAGAAATATTTTTCTGTTTACTGTTTATGCCAGTAACATATCTTTTACTTTTAGTTTAAAAAAAAAAACACATCCAGGATCATACCATCCGGTTTAAAGCAGGTGGAGGGGCTGACGGTTTACAGTTCTGATGGACTGTAACTGCCCTGTGTTGTTTTCTCTTTGATTTACTCATTTCATTTAGCATTTTTTCACTGTGGCAAGCTATAGGGCTTTAGCTACTTTTAGGTAATATTTTCTAAATTTAAGTAAAGCAAGCAAGCAAAAAGCATTTTTTGGCCACTTGGGGGCAGCACAATAAGCTGTTGAACCTGTTAGCACAAAGTTGCCTGTTTACACATCTCACAGACACAGAGCAACATTAGCATTCATAGTTGTATTGTGGGTAATGTAGGCACCAGGTTTTGAGAAGGAAGAAGAATGTGTGGAATAAAAAAGACAATATCTGGTTCTGCTGGACTGATTTTGATCTTTTTTCTATAAATTGTCCATCATTAGTCTGACAATGTTATAGGGGTGCAATGCTAAATGGGTTGAGTACTCTTTTAAGCAACTCATGCAAACTCAGAAGAGCTTGTTGGCAGCTGTTATTTTGCAGTCACCGTTTTTACTGCCAGACTTTAGTCTGTCATCATAAATGACATGTGATCTGCCATTTACTATTTCAATTTCTAACCTCTCCTTTTCGTCTGTCTTCACAGGGTATCAACGCAGTTTCCCTTTTGTGCAGCTGAAATGTAGATCTCAGGATTCCATTTGCATAAAAAACAGTAACAAATTGTTGCTTCGTCTTCAAGGGACATATCTTTTGTACATGCACTATTGTTCACACCGAATCTCTGCAAAAACGCTCAAGTCATTTCCCTGCATGAATGCCCTTTCTAAACCAACAGGCTTTAGATGAATTCTAAATCACTCAATGTGCTTCTCTCTCCACTTTCTCTCTCAGACCACTCAGATCCAGAGCTGGCATGATAAATCTGTATGCACATCTGCCAAACCATCCACCCCCCTCCCCCTCCATGTTCAGGACCCCCCCAAGCTCTCAGTCCCAGACTCATTTAATTTGGGGTGTAATTGCGGGTGCAGCTCTGTGGCAGGGTGTGGAGAGGGGCGATTGCTGTGCTCCACTGAGTGCTGAGGATGAGATAGAAGAGAACAGTGCCCAGGAGACTCCATGCTGCTATAGCTGGTTACCTAGACTCATACCTAGCTCCAAGCACACTACAGTGCCAACGGGAAGCCAAGGTTGGCTTTGCCAGTTTAAGTCTCTCTGTCTTTGACTCCCTCTCTCTTGTTGTTCTCTGTCTCTTTCACACTTGACTCTCTCCCCTGTGGTAGCTTATTCTCTTTTCACCTGTCTCTCTTTTTCTCTCCTATTGTTGCTTCTCTTCAACTTCTTCCATCCTCTATTTTACAATCAACAGATCTATCTATCATCATCATACAGGTCCTAGCTGCATACCTAAAACAAATTTTTTCTCTCTGTCTTTCTCTTCCACAATCTTTCCACAAGCATGCATTTTCAATTCGATGTGGACTTCGTTCCTGCAGATTTATCCTTGCTAGGGCTCAAGTTACCAATTACCATGCCAGGTGACTTCACATTTTCGATTTCACATTCACTTGGCTAGAAAAGTAAACTCAAATATGTGTGAATGCATATTGCAGACGAATGGCGGGATGATTCTTTTTCCAAGTGTTGCTGTGTGGAGCTTTAGTGTGCAGCCCATCAGGGAACCAGTTGACCTCGAACACAGGAAACAGTTCAAGGCTCACTTGGAAAGGCTGATGTGTTTTTGAGTGATCAGCCGAGCAGCTTCTTCTGCGAGCTACACAAGCTGTGAGGTTTGCAATCAACACTCAACGTGTGACAGTGTGTGTGATGATATTTTCTTTTACTACAGTGGCTGGCCTCAAAACTGTAACAATCTCTGCGGTGCAAGCTAGTAATCAGGTCCCTCAAACTGCATAATTACACCAACAGCCCACTGTTAAAACCCATCAGCCTCCTGTGGTTCCATGCCAACGTATTAACCAGAGGTATAGCCTGTAGTCATGACACAGAGTATAAAATGAAGTGCCTATGGACAGAGGAAAATATTAAGCTAGCTCCCCTGTGAGTGAAGACTATAGCAATTAAGTTCCAACATGCTACAGTAAATAGCAATCAGATACACTGGGTTATAAAGCTTAATTGCATGACATTGACAGGAAAAGCTTTCCCCAAATTGGCTCCCATAAGAAATTATCTGGTGTTGTGTGTGATAAATATTCTGAGTGAGTCTATTTCTCCCTGCTCTCTGTCGCAGCCTTGAAATCCACACAGGAGAGATTCGGGAGGGAGAAGATTTTGAGTCTGGGAGCAGTTGCTCCGCAGGACACTGCAGGCCTTCACAGGAAATTATTTATTCAGGAAGTAACCGAGCAGCGGGCCACGGGGCCTCCCCTGCCATCATTTAGGTGCATGAGCCTGCTTCATTTATCCTCCCCCTTTTATTGATTAATTCATGGCCCTGATTAAATTTTCACAAGTTGCCAATTGTCCTTCACAACGTCTGACTCCCCTGTCGATCTGGAGCCAGTGGGGACGACTGCCCTCCTGGTAATGGGAGAAAAAGACGCCACTGCTCTGGAACGTTTACTCCCTCATCACAGACAGAGCTGGTCTAAGAGATCCCTTCTCTCTCTCTGAATATTTTACAAATTGCAGCCCATTATAATCTTTCTTTTTTTTGGTTACTCAGTGAGAGATAACTTAAATATTGATGATATGGTAATTCATCAATAATTGTGGGCTGCTGGGATAACAACCCACATATGGGCAAAGGAGAGATCAATTAAGCAGTCAATCATTTCTCACTCAGCGTGTGCAATGATTCTGCGTTAGTTGAAGGTGTTTTGCAGTAAGTTGGACATTAACAAAGTGCTATATGGTAAAACGTTCGATATCCAATCTCCATAGCACTGAGATTTATCTCATTATTCATAAGGCCTTGAAGAAGCTCCGGCAGGAAAAATAATTTAGAGGTAGATGCAAATGGCAAGATTTCTTAAACTAATTATGCAGCTATCAGCCATATTTCTTAGTTGAAGATACAGTGCAGGAAACTCTAGGAAAAAATGTGATTTAAGATGTAAATTAGAGTTGGATGGCAGTGTGAGTCACCTTAATACATTTAATGACCATGTTCAAGACAAAAATACTGCAAAAAAATACAACAGGTTTGACAAAAAGTATATTACTAACAAGCCAGAGAGAAAAAGATAAGCATTGTAAGTTAACAAAGTTTCCCCAAAATAACAGCTGAATTATCTTACATGCTTTGGCTCTGTCTCCTGAACTCTGCTATTTTCCCTTTCATGTACCCCTTTTCTCAAGGCTATGACATATAAAGCAAGAAAACCCTTCTGACTATGAGAAATCACTTTCATTTCTTTGTAATAATAGAGTCAAAACCTACAATTATTCCCACACTTCTCTACCTGATTGCCTGATACGTAGCAGTGCACACACACACACACACACACACAGAGAGACAAAAAGAAAAGAAAACAGCTACGCCAACTTTGCTATTGGAATAGAAATTTGTATCTCCACAGCGATAGATCAAGCTCATCCCCATAACAAGATGATACAACTATGTGCTGCATTACGCCCACACATATTTGGATGTGAGTAAAGAGAGTGCCTATTTGTGTGTGTGTGTGTGTGTGTGTGTGTGTGTGTGTGTGTGAGTGAGAGCGTGTGGATGTGTGTTGACCCTATTGTGTGTATGAGGTCAGCTGTGGATCAGCCAGCAGGACCAGTCTGTTTGGAGACTGGTTGTGTTTTCACTGAGCCACAAAAACAGTGGAACATTAACATGTATTATTGAATCTTACAGCTCATCTTCAGTGAAATCACTGTTGTGTCACAGCTGAGTGTGTAGAGTGTTGTTGTGAAGAAGTTGGCAATCTGATACCAGACACCGCAGACCAGCACCGACCTCTCACATCAACTGGACCCGGCAGCAGATTGTCGTCTAACATTTATTCAGACACAGACATGTGGCTTCACAAAAATGAGCAATTATTTAATTCTCTGTTGGCCATATATACCAAGCACAAGCAGTGCTGATTAAAGGGTGCATTGTGATCTAATTCTGCTCATCCTGTGCTGGAAAACATTTACAACATAAAAAAAACTTTATAACAAGTAAATGATGTGATGCACAAGTCTAATCACACTGCATTTAAATTAATAATACAGTTACTAGTTCTAAGACTGAAGCTTACACCACTAACAGTGTGAGTAATGACTTTACAATGATTTGTGATTACAATATGTAAAGATGATCTAAATTAGCAGGAGGCCATGACACAATAATTCTCAATATCTGGCAGTTCAACATGAATAAGAGGGATTATACTGGTAATGTATTCAATAAATTAAATTGAAATAGACAATTAATAATAAGATATGTTAAGCAACATTTTTCATAAGGATTTTAAACACTGTTGACAAAAACAATCTCGCCAAAAGGTCCACTCAGTAGATGTTCGGGAGCTTTTGAACGTATCACGATCGATCATTAGACAGAGTTGTCATGGAAATGTAAATGTTCAAATTTACATTTCTTTCCTGAGCACTTTGAAGACTTCTTGCCCATGTCAGCTTAAAAGTTTAGATACAAAGTTCTATTTGGAAACAGCAGTTGACAGTGCTGGCTCTTGGTGGGAATTGTTGGGTCTCTATAAATATTATTATAAAGAGTACGGTCTAGACCTGCTGTATAGGAAAAGTGCAATGGGATCTGTTATCTGTTACTATACAAATAAAATTTACTGAAGTGAACTGCCAAGAACAATCAAAGGCTACAGAACAGCTACTGGACCTTGGGATGAGATAGATAGATTTCGTCCCCTGCTGCCTCCAAGGTCAAAGAATTTTCAGTATCAACTTTAACAATGTTATAACCGTATACAGCAAGAGTCTCTTTAATTTTAATTTGTTGTTTCCATTTACACATCCGGTAGATACAGAGCAACATTAGCCTTCATTCAGACTTCTGTGTCTGGCCACCCAACAAACTGAAGTCCAATATTTACTCTCTTTTTAACTCTGTTTTGGTTGCCAGCAACTCTTTAGCTGCTAAAGGCTCGACTATGGTCAGTTGCTACTTGCTAAGTTTGTCTGTTTGCCGTTTGGTGCTGGGCAGTTCGCATGCAGTGTGTTTTTAGAGCTACCTGCTGTTGCTGGAAACAAAGCTGATGAAAGCCAACTGGCGGGCCAGAAAACCAAAACAAATATCCAAAATAGGCTAAAAAACTGTGTGCCGTTGAGAGGAACTGTAGAGTTGGGTGATATGTCTCTGTGGGTTTGTCACTATGAGGGACCCCTTTTATTTTATCATAGTCATGCTTGTTGTCTCATGCATTATATGTGAAACCCAGAGGGACTGATGAATCAGTGAGATTTTCTAAGATAAACAATCTGTGAAAACTGTAAACTCACTGTATGTATGGCAGAGGAATTCTGTCACATAAACTCCAGGCCCATATGTTTAAACAACCCTTCTTCTGTTCAGAGAACACACAGCATGGAAGCTGTCGGATGGGGATTTAATAACTGAAGTGTTATCCAAACCGCAACCCTAAAATTAGTCACCACATTCAGTTGCCATGGAGAGTATCAGACAGGGCTTTGTCTGTGTGTCAGGGAGAAGCATAAATCCCACAGCCCAGCGATAAAAGCCGTTAGATTAGACACGGGAATGTGCTGAATGCATCTTTTCTCTCTATCTCTCCTTTGTTCTCTGCCCACTTTGTTGTTATGTCCTTTCTCACTCCTCTCATTCCAATTTCTTTCTCCTTACCACCTGTCTAAAGGGAAAAATGGACTCTTCTCACTGCCATTCTGATATCAAACTGCAACTCTTTCTGTCATAGTGTCTTCTTGTATGAGCATTATTTCCACACACTTGTCTTTTCCTCACTCCTCTGTCTCTCATTTCCTCCATTACATTTGCACTTCTTGCTTCTCATTCTTACACCTTATATTCCTCCTCTTTTGTTGTCCTCACTTTCTTTCATTCCTTTTTTCTCCCTTCCTCCTTCAGTCCGTCTCAGACCAAGGGTTGCATGGCATTGCCCCTCATGAAGGCACTATCCCACTGTAAACGAATGAGTCTGTCACACTGCAAACAATCTGCATTCATCATGTCTTATCTGCCTGGTCCTCCACAGCAGCAGTCATGATACCCGGGCAGAGGGAATTTGTTTGAGCCAGTGGCGTGCAGGGTCAAGGTCTACGGCTCAGGGAAATAGCGTGCAGGCTCAAGGTTTATTTGGCGAGCTGGTGTTGGATTTAAGCATCAGGCTGTGGAGGAGGGGGCTTGACTTATCCTTGATCGAGGATAACGTTCTTTCTCTCTATTTTTTTTGTATTTGTCCAGGGATGGTTTGCTGACCATGCATGCTCTTTTCCAACGATGCCCGGCTTTGGATTCATACATCTGCAGTGGCCATATTAACATCTGGCAGGATAATAGGAAAATCAGAGTCTTAAACCTAAACATAAACAGGTTTAAGTGCCTTGCTTGAGGGCTTATCATAATTAATTGTTGAGATGAGCGAGGATAGAGCACTGGTTAATCACTTTCCACACCCTGAGTTTCAGGATTCACATTGGAGCATTTTGATTCATATCCAAATTAAAATGCTGCATTGATGTTACAGTTAAAAAAATGCACAGAAAAGTTCTTATGAAACACTCTGACTCACTTTGAGAAACACTGTGTGAAATCAGTGTTTACAGCTACCAATTCCAAGGTGAATTATTGTTCCAGCGAGGCATAATAAGTCAAACAACACTTATGTGGGGACTTATTGCCAGTCAAAGTCATTACCACAGACAGAAACATGCAGGCTATTTCTGTAAACAAAAAGCAGCACCATGGAGATTGTATTGATGGATTCTATGATGAATATACGTTTAGACTGTCAATAACGCTTGTCAGTATCAGTTGGATAGCTGATGGAGTTTATTGTATCCAATAAAGCGCTGGGACCTGATGTGAATTTGGATTTCATGGCTACTGCTATGCCGTAATGGTGCGCACTGGCCCAGGGGGTAACAACAGAATAACAGAAGGAAAACCTGGATAACAAAGACATTTTTCTTATCCCTTAATCCATAATTCATCAAGATGCAGTTTCTGGAGCTGTTTTAGTATTAAACTCTTGACAAAATTTTGGCATCTAACTGGCCTTGAAACGCTAATGACGACAGGAAAAGTGTTTACGAGCGCAGTGTTTGGAAGCTAGATTGAATGATAGTGCTGGTTTGAAGGTCAGAGCTGCAGCGCTGACCGAGCAACAGAGTCACTGACTCCACCTGCTGCCTGGCAGACCTCTGGGCTACCTATCACTCACCCACCCGGTGGACTGCTGCACCCTGGGTGACTGGACTACACCTCCCAGCTAGCCACTCTATCACTGTAGACAGCGCTCACAGGAACGTGGGCAGAGGGCATGTTTGAGGTCGCAGTCAAGTGCACAGCCCAACTGTTCCATCTGGGGATGGGTATTGGGGAAGCAGAGAGGTCAAGGGTCATGTGGACATTGTGATTGACTGAATGGATGCAAGATGGCACTCTGCAATGATAATAAAGATGTAACATGGTGGAGATAGCCCGTGACACATTAAGCGTTTATCTGAAGATAACTGTTGGTGTAGTAATTAGAAATACTGTGATGGATGTCTGCAGCTGACCTTGAAAAACACACACGCACTAACACATATGTTTATGTTTATGTAATTACTAATATCTTCAGCTGTGGCTGCATGCTGTCTTATTAAAATCCCCTCGATGTTCCTTCTTCAAGTCACCCATCACGCAAACAAAAAGGCAGATGTGTGTTGGGGAGCAGAAATAAAATCTCTCCACTACAGTACATTCCACAAATCAATTTTTCATTTTCCACTTTTTTGCTTCTGAGTGAATTATATATAATATCCTTGAAGTACCAGGCAGGAGTTAATATAAGAGCACTGGTTGTGCTGTGATGATTTTGTGTGTGTGTGTGTATGTTTCTTTTTCATAATTCAAATCGCTGAAGGGAAGTGTATCGCTGCCGGCGGGTCATACAACCACACCAGGAGACTGGTTCCTTTGCTTGCAAGGATACGCACAAGTTAATGAGCACCTTGAACAATGTTCTTCTAAACAAATTGAGTTAACCTGCATTTTAATTCAATTTGGCCTTTGATTGAGTTGTTAACGCTGGGTTTTTATCCAGCTGCATGTGCATAACTATGAGAGAGGTAGAGCTCGAAAATACCTCCTTTTGTATTTTGGCTCCCTGCTGTGCTGTGAATGGATTTACTGATAGATACAACATGAATAACAATTATTACAGATAATAGTAATGACCACTAGAATCCCTGCATTTACAGTGGCATTTGAGTGTTTTCTATTTGCTCATTGCATTAGCATCTATAATTAGGAAAAGCACTATGACAGACAATATCTAAAAGCAGTGGCCTTTAAACCAATTTTCATTTCACCCTAAACAAGCTCAATCCTAAAGCTCATGTGGACCGACTGTGGCTGTTGACAGTGAAATACACTATTTTTGACTGATAGGGACACTGCTCCACTAATGCATATTTAATTGTGTGAGCCATTACGATGCTGGAGTATTTCAATTACATACATGCATTATACTTTCCTTGGAGGAACAGCTCTGTGTTTAATTTGATTCTGTATAATTACTGTAAAATGAATTTTAATTGTTATATCCAATCCTAAAATAAAGTGGCATATATTTTCTGCTCCCTGCAGTGAGGTGACTTTTCATTTGGATTTGAAGCATTGCAATCAGACTATATTTGGCTAAATTAAGAAAATGGAGTCCATCTAGATAACAATGTTTAAGCAAAAGCATGAACACAGTAAGGGCTCTATTAACCCACTTTGCAGCAGAATCTTGCTTAGTGGAAATTTCATCACTGAGGGGTCACTCGCACTCTAAAGTGAGTGGATTTGAATATAAAAATGACACTTATAGCCTTTTGTTTCACCAACATCAGACAGCAGTTTCAGACAAATCCTAATTGGCCATGTTGTTTCTCCATCCAGACCTTGTCAAGAACATTATGGGTGTCACAGTAGCCTGAGCAGCTGCCATATTTATTACAGTTGGGTGCCTATTTCTGTTTTCAAATGACTCTGGCACCTGGGTCTGTGCTGCTCACTATGAAATTTTCCCTATTAGAAGATGAAATGCATCTCTATGTCTCTCTCTCTCTCCGTCGATGGCTTCTGCTGTCCGAGTGGATCCAGCAGGTTCCGCTGGGTAGAGATGAGCTTCCCCTATTCGAAAATCAGGAGACACAGCCGCCTCATAATTAGATTTGCTTTCTGTGTGGCTCCAGTCCCTTCAATCTAATCTATTTATGCATTCCCTTTTTCAGGCCTCATTGAGATTCTATCGCCTTGTATTTGTACCCCGCCTGTCAAAACGGCCTTCTTTTCTTCACAATTTTGGGCTCATTTCACTGGCGGAGATGGGCGATGATTGCCCACTGGTCTCATCGCAAACGCAATGTGCTGGAACTTAAGAGGCTTCTCTTCTCTCTTTAAAAGGCTGGAGTGTGTGTGTGTGTGTGTATGTGTCTGCGTGTGAGTGTGAATGTTTGTTTAGCAGGATGAGACATGTGCTTGGCTGTGGGATGTGTTTGTGTTTTTGTGTATGTGTACTCATGTCCTTCTGTCTCTATAGTATTGATGTGGGCATCAATAAATAGTACGTGTACGTGAGTGTGTGTGGCAGAGGTTGTTGTGGCAGCAGGGAGGAGAAGGTGGAGTTTTAAAGTAAGATTAACTTTATTGATCCCTGGGAGGGAGTGTTGGTTATTATAGTAGCAATACAAAACAATAGGCTATGGATGAAAATGCAATAAACTGAACATGAAGATGTGTGCCATCCTACCAAAATAGATCTCTTCTTGGCTTAAATGAATTCTCACATCGCAGATTCTTTCAGTTCTCAGAATGGTAACTTAATGTGCACAGTTTTCCACACCAACATTGCCAGAAAGATGAACTCTAGCAGGTATAGTTTTCTTTTCACACTATCATATAATCTGTGAAACTATGTAACTTTTAACAAACATCAGTCACTGTGGCCACAAGTGACAAATAAGGTATAACGCTAAATGCTAAACATTGTGTAACAGTAGCAGAAGCAGAAAAGAGTCACAAAGACAACAAACAAGTCAGCAATGTCCATTACACAGTGATGTCTATCTAAAGTTAAACACAAATTAAAGTAACTTTAGACACCATTAGCTAGTTGTCATACAGCAGCAAAACCCTTGAGTGTGTTGAATTGAGTAAGGGCGCGTTTATTTGCTTATGACTTCAACTTTTCATTTATAAGAGGAAGAATGTGCTATTTCTTTTTCAGAAGTTACATAGTCTTGTTTTAAGCTTGTTTTTAGTTACACAGGAGTCACTGTCAACTTTGGAAAGACAGATAGAAAGTGATTTGCCAAATTACAAGCACAAGAGTGCATTGTTATCAAGTAGCATTATCAGATTTACAGATGGATGTGGCAGAGTTTGTGATGGAAGACACACATAAACTTGCCTGTGTGTGTGTGTGTGTGTGTGTGTGTGTGTGCTTGAGTAGCTATATACATGTTATTTGTTCACATGAAAAGGAGAGAGCCTCAAAGTAAATAGGATCCAGATGACTTGAGGCGGTTTCAGGCTGTCTCAAGTGTTTCACTCTGTGTCTGTCAGCAATGAAACTTGTCGCAGTTTGTTGCCAATCCTATCAGCGTGAATGGCAATGTCCCCAGAAGGGCATGGCAAAGCTTCAGTACATCCGAACAATAAATTACCCCGATAACAACAATGAATGCTGTTCCTGACAAGTCGCATGCTATTTTATCATTGTCCAGCTGACACCATCTCTGGTGCCAAGCTGACATCGGTCCACATTCAAACCAAATCAGGCTTTGTGGTGAAGCCATCTGCATTGAAGGACATGTAAAAAGAAAGAAACTGTGACTGAAGGTTATGGAACAACTGGAGTGATCCACACAACATCTTGCAGGTGTTTAGTTTGCACAAAAGGTCATTTAAGATCATCATAGATGTAATCAATATTTACTATTTTTTGAATTAAAATTTTTTTTTAATTAAACTGTAAATTTCAAGGCATTATTTTAAAAAAATACCATAAAAACACTATATTTGGAAAATATACCTTGTTAAATCTACAAAATACTTTTAAAGTCACTATGTGTAAGATTTCAAAATGTCTACCCTTGGTGTCGCTCAGTGGTAATATCAGAAAAGATAGACAGCAATGCAGACCCCAGACCCCCACCTCCACACAGCCCTAAGGATCCAACCTGAAGACACTGAGTGATGGAGGGAAGGTTACCTTCTGGATATTAATCTGGCTGGCTAACCCTTCAAAAATGACTCCAGTTAGAGAGTAAGGTGGAGACTTTTGTTGAGGACAGAAGAACTCAGGTCGAGGTGTCTGATGCATTTAACATGTTTTATTCATGGTGGAATGGGTAGTGCTACCAGTGGTCTACAATGAACAGGAGTTACAAACAAAAACACAGGACTTAGTACAATAATATCATCTACCTAGGGATACGAACAGATTAAACATTCTTATATGGTTTAAATATAAACTCAGAGTAACTTAATTCTATCCTACCACAACTGAAACAGCAGCCTGAAGTAGCTAGCAATACTTAGCACAACATTTCTACACCTTACACAATATTAGATTATTAATCCTCAATTTCTTTCTTTTATAATAAAACAAGACATATGTATATAATTCACCAACCTGGTAAACATTCACGCAAGGCAACATATTGTTAAACATCCATCATGCTCCACAGAAAGGAAGAGAGTAACACAGCAAACTGACAACATATGCCACATGTGTGAGTAGACGGGGTTTCCTAGTCCAGTCTACAGGGGCGGTGTCCTAAAAACTACCTAGCAACAGTGGCAGTCTCATTTTCAATCATGGGACTTTTGCACAGCTGCCACCAAAGTTATAGCAGTTGTAACTTTGTACACACAAAGGAAGTCCATCAGCATAAGGACTAAGTAGATAAATCATCACCATCTTCCTTCATGGCAGCGAGCCTAATCAACCGGACAACAGGTCACACATATTCCTTGTCATGGACCTGGATGGCTGCTGATCGGATGTGCCCATCATCTCAAAGGCCAAAGGCCTTTGATACTCTTCCTATGGGCCTGAGTGCTTGAGGATACTGGGGATCAATAATAAGATCCACTTGACCTACTGCCAGGTATTCCTCATCCTTCTTCCACATTCTGGGCCAGGGTGGGATGGATCATCTCAGGTTCCAGGTCTACAGCCTTGCAGAGCCTCCCTCCCACTTTGATATGCCCTGTGGCACTCTCATAGATAGGTGAAAGACAGGACAGATGACTTGAGACAGTTACAGGTTTGTCTGAGGTAAGTGCCTTAATCTCATCTGGAAAGGAATCAGCTTGAGCCTTCCTGATAATTTGCAACTCGGCATCATTATATCTCAAGGCTAGATCCTCCCCTGTGAGAACATCAACCACCCCATGAAGGGACTTATGAGCTGCTTGCAACAGATCTTTCCATGTGGAGAACTGACTTGGATCAGGGAACTGTGAACGTTGTATATGTGTCTCAAGGTGGGCAGGGAAGATTCCAGTGTTCAGCTCTTGTACCCTAGGGTGTCTCGTAAACAGTCCCAATGTAGACCCAAGGTGGATTCTTGGAGACTGGGGCTTTCCTGAGAAAGCCACAGCTCGCTGCTTTGAGATCTAGCTTCACTGGGCAGGTGTTCTATGACAGTGATGTCGTTGCTTGCCCATTGTCTGATCTCAAAGCCATCCACAGAGAGCAGTTTCCTCATCTTGTTCACCAGGTCCTGGGCTTCTTGCAAGCAACTGTCCACATAGAACGCATGTTCGATGGACTCCAAGATGTCCTCATTGCCTACCTTGTTGTCTTGCACATGTCACTGCAGTGCGTAGGTGGTGCAGCAGGGACTGCAAGTTGTGCCAAAGGGCAACACTTGCCACTCATACACTGTTGGTTCTTCTGTTCTCACCAAATCCCTCCAAAGAAAGCGGAGCAGTGTCATGTCAGTGGGAAGAAGCCTCACCTGGTGGAACATGGCTTTGATATCCCCACTGACGGCCACTGGTTGCTGGCACAATCTAAGGAGCACTCCGAGGAGGGAAGGACCGAGAGTGGGCCCTGGAATCAACTGACTATTCAGTGACTGTCCCTTGTAGTTGAACGAACAGTTAAAGACAATCCTGTCCTTAATGTTGTGTGAGACTGCATGATGAGGCAAATACCAGGACTCCTTTGATTTCTCGACATCCTCAGGTGGTACCTTGGCCACACATCTATTCGGTTCCAGTTAGCTCGACTGGCTATCCATTTGGCCTGTGACTTCATATGTAGCCAAGAGGTGAGATCAGGCAGGGTGTAAGTTTTATCTGTGCAGATTTGTAGGATACCACGAGTTCAGCAGTATTCCACAAAACTGTCTCTGTTTCTAAATAAGCGTATTTCCAAAAAATATTGAACTATTCCCTTAACAGACTACTGAGTAAATGGGTTTGATTTTAAGATTGTGTGACAAAGTTGAGTTTTAAGAAATATAGCTATTTGTTAGCAACTTTAGTAGGACATTGTGCACAAACTAAATTTGAGGTTTTTGTACTCAAAACTGGATGGCTACATGTTTTAGGTCATTTGAAAGATTAGCTCAAACGCTTACTAGCTAATATCAGTCTACCTTCAAGCAAGGCACATAATCTCAGACAGTACAGTCGCTGGAGAAAAGCACTAGACTGCAACTAAAGGGAAAAATCCCTTTCCTAAATTTGAAAAATGGTCTGAAAGGTCAGGTGTTGTATATGTTTACTCAACCTTCCTTGTTGAATTCAAATGGTGAAAAAAGCTGAGCATCCTGTAGCAGCTATGCTAATTGACTGAGTTGAGTAAAAGCTAGTCAGTATGACAGCCTGTTTCTCTGATGCTTGTTTCCTGTGTGAATTCAGATCTCTTGGGCATGTAATGCATCTGCGCTTCCTGAGAGCTGCAACCAGCAGCACTGTTCAGCTGGTGACACCATTACAGTGAGTGATGGTCTATCTGACAGGGGCTTCTGTCACCACTTGCAGGAGGAGTCAACGAACTGAACAGTCTCTCAGCGACCGAGGAGCTCTGCTTGTTGCCAGAGGGATAAACACTGTCACTGGTTGCTTTTAATTTTACTCTGTCTTGTTGAGCATTTGTCAGCTGAACCACTTGATTGTGGTCTCTAAAGCATTTCAGACCACTATTTGACAGTATTCCTGTTATCTAACTGTGAGGGATTGTGGTGATTTCCTGGTTTTCAGGTTATATTCAGTTTAATGGCATTTGTATAGACATGTTCATGTGTGTAGCTTGGGAGTTTGCCTTGTCTTAATGCTGCGACAAACCCAGAGTTCATGGGAGCACCTTGAACTTACACCTCACAATACTTTGCAAATAAGATTAGAACAATTTAATTAGGCAGAAAGCCGCAGTAATAAAGCCATTCAATTAGTCACTAGTTCAGGGCAATAGTGGCAAGGAATCCCACTAATTAACCTGTGTCTTTTAGACTGTTACAGCCCAGCTTGTCACAATGACGAAGGCTTGATGCTGCAGTGACCGAAATGTCCTGACCTTGTCCAAAGCACTTAAATTCTCATCTACTTGCAAAATTGGCAAAGTCCATTAGTGTAAACATACAGTGTTCAACATCCTCTTGTTTTTTTCAACTCACTGGATGTTTGATAGGTGTAAAATGTAAATGGTTAAAGCACGATGACTTCATGTGAATGATCACAGGCTTAGTTTTGCTCAGCTGATCTGGGCCCTGTTTTTCATACATGGATAATTGAGTTATCCAGATTAGAATGTTGACGATTTGACATGAGTCTGCATCTTTTGGTTCTTTGAAGCTGGTTTAAAATCTATCTGGAACTGTTGTCAGAGCAACACGTCCTTAAGCCCAAACCTGCAAAAGTGCAGGCTTATCGACAGTTAGCTGGATCATGACCAAGAGGTTTTAGGGTGAACCCCATACATTAAATAAATTTGAATTACAAATGGCTTTCTTTCTTAGATTTATAATGAAATAGTGTTAATATAATTATGATTTTAGAAGAGAACATGCAGGTTATTGTAAAATTACTATGATCTGTAAATGTGTAAATATCACAATAAATGTTCATAATGATGAGTTACCTATACTTATACGTTATAAAACATAATAAATAAAAGTTTGTTAACAAAAAACAACCAAACCATGTCTAGTTTGAGATACAATGAGCAAAAAGACTAAAAGATTCTGACTGTTAAAAGACTGAACAGAGCCAGAACATATGGCGTTTGACATTAAAATGGGAATATGTCATTTGAACACTAAAACTTTTAAATAAACGATTATCTGCATAACTCACTTTGCTGAACACTGGTCATTCAATTAAAGCAGCTTTTTAAGAAATTTTAGTAAGGTTTAATTTTTATAGCAGATGATTATCAGGCAAAAGTCTCTTGCACATCCATTGGGAACTCATGCACCATCACTCGTAATCTGACCATTCCAAGTGTGGGAACAGTGGAAACTTTGTACAATGAGCACAATGTAGAACAAAATGACCCTGTAACAAATGCAGAAACACATATAAAATGAGACATATGCCCATGAATCTATTGCCCAGTGCATGCTCAGAGGGTTCCCAACACACCTTCCTCATGTACCTGCAATCCCATGATCAGCACACAGCCAATCATATAAATGATGATCATGGTTTCAATGCTCTACTCATTTTGCCCATATTTCAAAATAAGAGCGCACTGTTATTCAAGATAACTTCATCCAGGATTAAAAAAATCAATCCTCAAACTGCTTTCAAATAACCATCAATCAACAAGTTTAAACATCATATCATTTGAGGTTTAAAATTATACCTGAGCATGGTGCATGGGCACAAATAATCATGGACTTGAACTGATGTTTATTTCATGGATTTCTCTTTTTCAGCAGCATGCGCAACCTTAACATCACCTTTATGGGGAAAAAAACACTTTGCTCTGTGATGCAGAATAGAAGCACAACATCTTCTTTTATTTAGTGAAGTTTCCTGTGGATCAAGCAGCCGTTATTCTTCTGAATCAGTTTCTAGTACTTGACCCACAACCGTGCCCAAAGCAGCTCAAGCAGAGTCATAAAGATAAGAGTATAAAAATAAATCTCAACTCCAAATGAAAGCTGAGCTCGATTGCAGAAATAACATCTTGTGGCTCATCACCTTATGAACCCTCATCTACATCCTATCAAACAAAAAAATCACTTGAATGTCATTAGATATTTCTTTCATTCTCATATGGCTTTAGTAAAACATGAAATGGTATTAATTACATTACCTGTCTACTTTTCCAAACACTGCAGCTAGAGGGCAAGCTAGCATAGAAAACCATCCCACTGTGTGTCTCAGAGGGGTGAGGGTTAAACTTGGCTTCTGTCAGTTGTGCTGAAAGCCTGTATGTTGACATATCATCTTCATATGACATAAATTATGGGTGTTCAGCATGCTTGCAGAGTGATAATGCACTCTTTTGTGTATTTCCTCAATGCAAGAGGAGAACAGGATATATTTTTGTCTATTTATAAATGATGAGAGGTGCACCCTTCAGATTATTTGACAATTCATCCCGATGTCTTATCTCTGAGGCTTACATTCACAGACATGCACTTACACGTGAAGCCCTAGTGAGAATCAACAAGACATAAAACACAACATCTTAAAGATTTAACATGAAGGTCTCAGCAGCACTTAATGTTTATGTTGGTCTTTGACATGATATCCGTTTTGGGTGGGTAGTGCTTCTGGCACGCATTGGCTGACTGCAGCACCCATGGGACTTTGCCTAGCCCCTGGCATTGTCATTCTTCATTGATCAGAGGGGAGAGGCTAACAAGGTCTCCAGGCTACATGCTGCTCTCTGCCTGCTGCTAGAAACCTGCTCCTACTGCTCAATCTAGGCTGGGCTTCAGTGCTGTCTCACTCGAGACAACAGACTTGTGCAGGACCTAGATTTCCTTAAGGGAAATTACGGTTTATTACAACTTGAGTCTTATTTTTGTAGCTATAGTCATCTTTTCTATCAGTTATGATAGTGTATTCACAAAGTTAATTGCTGAGATGTGGGAATGCAGCAACATCTCTAAAAAGAAGTCTGATAGGGCAAGAAACAAGAGCAGTCAGACAGGTTCAGGTTAGCCAGACTTATTTGGAAGAGAAAACAAAGACAAACTTACCAAAACTGTCCATTGTAAGCTTTCATCACAGTACTATACTTAGCGTAGTTTTGCACACACAGTTTTCCGTGCAATGAGGGATTACAACTGATATTTTGGGTGCCCTCACTTTCGGTTTTACCTCCAAATAAAGTGGTTTAGATGATTTGGCTAAACTGTCTATGAACATCTGATCATAAGCCAATGTTGTGTTTACAGCTTTTTGTGCTGTCCCCAAGTGGTAAAAAAAAAAAAATCAATTAATGCAGGTTCTCCTACAAGTTTAGAGAGAAACTGTTGAGAGTGAAGACAACAAGCAAGGCTCAGTTGCCCCCTCCTTTTCAGTAACACACATTTAGCAACGCCATTTCCAATGCAAACCTGCTCCCCCCCTCTCTGTCATGTAACAATGTAAATACTGCACAAATAGTCCCATATTCAATAAATAGGCGCTGCTCGTATCACAAAAGTGAATGAAAGAAATGCTACTGCGATTGCATGGCAGTGGGCTCTTATTCAGTAATGAGACAAGGTGAAATATGAATTACCTTGCTGTAACTCCAGTTCTGTATGTGCGTAGCCCACTGTTGGCTCTGTATCACAAAGTAAATGAAAGAATGTCAACACAGTTACTGTGAGGAATATAATTATAGCATGGCATATAGCATAGATATGACCTGATTACATATGATACATCCTACCTGCACTGCGTGGTGCTATCAATGGGTGAAATCCGTCACTGAACTGAAAACCAAAACGTACACTTTAGGTACCTAAGGGAAGACTGCTGTTAAACCCCTTGCGTCAAATCTAATCCCAGTTTAAGTCCTCCTTTCAGTTTCTTACTCTGTCTTGGTCTTAACACCAGTAAAGCAAACCGTACTAAAGTAAAATCACCATTAGCAGGGATACATTGCAATCATGGATTTAAGCGAAGTTATGTTCAGAGCATAACTCATTAGACTGCCTCCAAACCATCAAATCCAGTGCTGTGATCCTGGCCCCCTTACCTGCAACCTGCATAGCAATGATCTCTCCCTCTGACCTACTCCACCGACCCGCCGCTTGCCCTCTCTCTGCCTGCTTCCTCATTAGTGGCTGGCTCTCAATGAGGAAAATCCATTAGTAATCCTGCTATCTCACACAGCATGAATCTGGATTTTTCCACTTTCTCTGCTTTCTCTCTAATTTGCATGCACACAAACATAAGCACAAGGCACACTTTTCAAGCTGACATGTTTTAATTTTTGCTGTCACTATTCTCACTCCTGGCATTCTGTTTGTCTCTGTCTGTGGATTCATGTGCTTCATTCCTCCTCCACATGTCTGCAGAAATACCCAGAGAGCACACATACACGCTCCCTCCCACACACTCCTCCTCTGGCATACGGTACATCTGAGCTGGGTGAAATCGTGGTCAGAAGATGTCTCTGCCGCTTGGATCCAAATTGGCTAGTCCTGAACCCTGAGCTTCAGAGGATGGCCTGTGGTAACAAGAAGGAAGAGGTGAAGCCCCAACAATACGCAGTGCCAATCACTTATTAAGTTTGCGAGGAACTTTGCTGCTCACAGGATGAGGAGGAGGATTGTATAATCAGGCGAGTCGTTAATATTCAAATGTACATATGTCTCACGTGAATATTTATGTCATCCATCTACGAAATGAATGGAGTGATTGCAATATCAGAGTACACAGATGGCTGAGAGGCATGACTTTGGGAAGCCTTGTAATAAATTAGAACATTTTCGGTACGAGGAAAACAGACTGACTGTTCAAAAAATGCACTAAAAATACAGAGAATATGAGAAGTTGTAGCCTGAAGTCACCATATACATTCAGTATTGGGATAGGAAACATATAACAAAGAAAAGCTGCCAACTCAAGATGAATGGAACCAGATGGGGTAATCATACAATTAATCTATTTGTTACCTGCATCACCCTGAAGCTACATGATACAAACCAGACTATATTACACCAATTAGGTTGCTGTGATAGAGCTAGGTACTCTTCATCTTCGTCCCCTAATTACTTATTTTTGCACTGCAATTTTTCCTAATTGAACATGTCAGGAAAATGCATTTAGCACAAACAAAGTGTAGCTAATTGTGGTGTGGAACAATGGTAGGGGTGAGAAATGAATTAGTTCGGATGACATGTATGTGTGAGCCTAGTGTGTATGGGTGAATATGTGTGCACGTATACGTCTGTGGGCATAGCATGTGTGCACTGTGTGGGCATGGTGGACCACTGAGGTAATTTTGCACATTAAGCCCATTAGTTATGGGCTTAATGATATTTTGGGTGCCCTCACTTTCGGTTTTACCTCCAAATAAAGTGGTTTAGATGATTTGGCTAAACTGTCTATGAACATCTGATCATAAGCCAATGTTGTGTTTACAGCTTTTTGTGCTGTCCCCAAGTGGTAAAAAAAAAAATCAATTAATGCAGGTTCTCCTACAAGTTTAGAGAGAAACTGTTGAGAGTGAAGACAACAAGCAAGGCTCAGTTGCCCCCTCCTTTTCAGTAACACACATTTAGCAACGCCATTTCCAATGCAAACCTGCTCCCCCCCTCTCTGTCATGTAACAATGTAAATACTGCACAAATAGTCCCATATTCAATAAATAGGCGCTGCTCGTATCACAAAAGTGAATGAAAGAAATGCTACTGCGATTGCATGGCAGTGGGCTCTTATTCAGTAATGAGACAAGGTGAAATATGAATTACCTTGCTGTAACTCCAGTTCTGTATGTGCGTAGCCCACTGTTGGCTCTGTATCACAAAGTAAATGAAAGAATGTCAACACAGTTACTGTGAGGAATATAATTATAGCATGGCATATAGCATAGATATGACCTGATTACATATGATACATCCTACCTGCACTGCGTGGTGCTATCAATGGGTGAAATCCGTCACTGAACTGAAAACCAAAACGTACACTTTAGGTACCTAAGGGAAGACTGCTGTTAAACCCCTTGCGTCAAATCTAATCCCAGTTTAAGTCCTCCTTTCAGTTTCTTACTCTGTCTTGGTCTTAACACCAGTAAAGCAAACCGTACTAAAGTAAAATCACCATTAGCAGGGATACATTGCAATCATGGATTTAAGCGAAGTTATGTTCAGAGCATAACTCATTAGACTGCCTCCAAACCATCAAATCCAGTGCTGTGATCCTGGCCCCCTTACCTGCAACCTGCATAGCAATGATCTCTCCCTCTGACCTACTCCACCGACCCGCCGCTTGCCCTCTCTCTGCCTGCTTCCTCATTAGTGGCTGGCTCTCAATGAGGAAAATCCATTAGTAATCCTGCTATCTCACACAGCATGAATCTGGATTTTTCCACTTTCTCTGCTTTCTCTCTAATTTGCATGCACACAAACATAAGCACAAGGCACACTTTTCAAGCTGACATGTTTTAATTTTTGCTGTCACTATTCTCACTCCTGGCATTCTGTTTGTCTCTGTCTGTGGATTCATGTGCTTCATTCCTCCTCCACATGTCTGCGAAATACCCAGAGAGCACACATACACGCTCCCTCCCACACACTCCTCCTCTGGCATACGGTACATCTGAGCTGGGTGAAATCGTGGTCAGAAGATGTCTCTGCCGCTTGGATCCAAATTGGCTAGTCCTGAACCCTGAGCTTCAGAGGATGGCCTGTGGTAACAAGAAGGAAGAGGTGAAGCCCCAACAATACGCAGTGCCAATCACTTATTAAGTTTGCGAGGGAACTTTGCTGCTCACAGGATGAGGAGGAGGATTGTATAATCAGGCGAGTCGTTAATATTCAAATGTACATATGTCTCACGTGAATATTTATGTCATCCATCTACGAAATGAATGGAGTGATTGCAATATCAGAGTACACAGATGGCTGAGAGGCATGACTTTGGGAAGCCTTGTAATAAATTAGAACATTTTCGGTACGAGGAAAACAGACTGACTGTTCAAAAAATGCACTAAAAATACAGAGAATATGAGAAGTTGTAGCCTGAAGTCACCATATACATTCAGTATTGGGATAGGAAACATATAACAAAGAAAAGCTGCCAACTCAAGATGAATGGAACCAGATGGGGTAATCATACAATTAATCTATTTGTTACCTGCATCACCCTGAAGCTACATGATACAAACCAGACTATATTACACCAATTAGGTTGCTGTGATAGAGCTAGGTACTCTTCATCTTCGTCCCCTAATTACTTATTTTTGCACTGCAATTTTTCCTAATTGAACATGTCAGGAAAATGCATTTAGCACAAACAAAGTGTAGCTAATTGTGGTGTGGAACAATGGTAGGGGTGAGAAATGAATTAGTTCGGATGACATGTATGTGTGAGCCTAGTGTGTATGGGTGAATATGTGTGCACGTATACGTCTGTGGGCATAGCATGTGTGCACTGTGTGGGCATGGTGGACCACTGAGGTAATTTTGCACATTAAGCCCATTAGTTACATTACGTGTATACTTTACATTACTGCTGGCCATTCTCTAACGCATGCCATAGATTTTTAGATTGATTTCCTACCTTCCAGGCAGCCACTGGTTTCCATGTTTTTCAGTACACTATGAAACTGAAGTGTTCACTGAGACTCAGTAAACATGTAGTTGCCTTTATTTTTTGTAAAAAATTAAGTTATCATTGTGTAGTAATGCAGCTGTGAACAGGGACTCCTGTTGTTGCTTTCAAGGATGGCTTATCAACTGAGCCCTTGAAAGTTGGCCAACAAGTCCTCATACCTATCAATCACTGCCTTCCAAAAGGACCAATAAAACTGTTACAAAAACTATTCACATGAGTGATTTTTGATCTTCTACTTCCTACGTATGGTTACTGGTATAGTTATGATTAAGTTTAGACAACTAAATCTACTTGGTTAAGGTTAGGGAAGGATTTTCTTAAAGAGACCAAAGTTTGTACAGGAGATGGAATGCTAACCTAGCCTGCTTCCAGAGCTCTGAATTGCTGCTCATATTTCAGATTTTGTTTAGGGATTCAAATAGGTCTCTTGTTGTTCCCATTGATGGCTGTTTCCACCAGTTAGAGTTAACAATTAAATAATCAGAGTTTAGTAGGCAGGATTAAGACTGGGGACATCATCTTCCTACATACAGTAGCTAGCTAGCAAGGTATCTTGGTATATATCTTATATATATATATACATAGGTTTCATGATAAATAGCAACAGAAAAATTGCAACAAGGGTGGATTATATTAATGCAGCTTTACAAGTTCTTGTAAATTGACTTACAGAAATAAAAGCTCAGCTTAAACTGATAATTTTCATTGATCAATTTGAAAAACAGTTAACTGCTCCTAGCAAGCACTACTGCAGCTTCCATGTCGACTGAAAATGACATCGGCAGGGCGGATACATTATTTTCTACAGATTGGTTAGGGGCAAAACCAAACAAAATACCTCCCCTCCAAACAAGAAATCGGCTAACATGTACACAATGTCAGGACAAATTAGCAATTCAGTCTGATGCTAACTGTAGTCTCCAGTGTCAAATGCAGACAGGTTTTGCAGCACTACATTATACTACTTCTACATGTACCTGTACTTTAATTAAAAAATAATAAAAATGTCATTATAGGTGTCATTGCTCTGATGACTGAAGTCGGCTTTGAACAGCAATCGTTTTAATGATGAAATCCAATTCACACTTTACTTTCTACAATGTCTCTGTTTGCTTCTCTGTGTTTGATTTTCCATCAATGGTCTTGAAAGCGTCTCAGCTTCAAACTCTCAAATCTTGGATAACCGAGCATCCTTGAATGCACAACCAAGAAGAATTTCCTTGCTTATGACATATTACTAGCGAAACAAAAACTGAAGGTGACTATAATGTTCACTCTATTAGACTGCATATTTAAGCTAATTTCAAACCTCTGTAGGTTGATTTACACATGTTGAAATGAATGGAGACACATAGCTGCCTAAAACCTCCTGGTTCTTTCAGTAACTGGACGAAGAGGAACAAAATGTCAATATTTTAATGGAAAATGAGTCAGAATTACAACCATGTCTGAACAGTGTATTTTCCTCATACTAACAAAGGCCAGATAACACTGTATGGAGGTTCATTCCAGCTGTCACTTCAGCTGTGCTAGCACATCGACTACGCCTCGACCTAACCTTGTCATTCCCCCCATTGCGCCCACCACAGTTGGCCCCTCTCCTATTTTACACTCTCAGGGGTTAAACGCACGTAGCCTTTATTCAATCTAGCCCTTGATCGTGCAGATAATGACTTTAGGGAGCTAGTTAGGCTGAGGGACATGAGGAGGCTCTGTACGCATGACAGCCAGCAGACGGGATAAAGAGACAGTCTGCCTTGCCAGGATGATAATCTGAAGGCGTTCATATTCAGCAGGCAGCCTGTTATGATATAATGTGTACCCAGCTCCAACTCAAAGAGTACGTGGGCACGACAAGACTGTGTGTTTGCACATGTGTAGATTTACAGTGAAGTATATGCCTCTGTGAAGCAGCATGTGTTAAAAAATACACATGGAAGCTGCGAGGGGGAGATTTTTGCTGAACTCTAATTGTGTCATGTGTAATATTCACAAGCGCAACCACAGGCAATGTCAACCCTCCTTTTTATGTCATGAAAAAGAGAAATATTCAATCATACTGTAAAGTACAGCAGTACAGCAGTGCTGCAGCTGTCCCTGACTCTGCAAACTGTACTTGTGTACAGTAGATTTAGCGCATGAATAGTAATGGAGGTCATCTCCTATAAAGACACAACCAGGCAGAATTGTTCTGACACACACTTGTGTTAACTCTAAAACGTCAGAGCAAATTTACTTGTTCTCTCTCTCTGTCTCCCTTTATTTCATGCCCTCCTTCTTTCCAGTGCTCTCTTTCTTGCTTGCACAGGAAATTTAGCGGGATGCTCATTCTCCAGAGATGACACAATTTCCTTCTTCTCGCACTTGAGTCCCCCAGTCAACATCTCTCACTATGAATTATAGCTAGGTAATGTTAGCCCTCACCCTCATTACCAGTCGTAATCATGGAGGGAGAGAAGTGGCTAACATATGCACATAAGGAGAAATTGGCTGTCAAGTAGGGTGCAACATGTGCAAATTGAGGCGTCGATTTTTACTTGAAGCTGTTTGAGACTGCACTCTTTTCTTTACTCTAAACCTGAAATAAAGTGGAGAACCACTTAAATATAACTTGAATAGAAATGAAAGTTATCATCCTGTTTGTATATCCTCTCTTTTTTGCTGTTTTTATGTGTCAGAACCCCTCAACATCTGAGATTTTACTGCCACTTTTACATCCACCTTTGCCTTTTTACTCTCAGATTTGAAGGCTGGTGGTATTCTATATTTTTCTTATTGTCAATAAATCCCATGAAAAGCCCAAAACTAACAATGAATTGATCCTAACTAGTATTGTCTGTGTGCCCAAAGAAGGATAAAGTTTATTCCTCTGTGCTATAGAGCTCCATTGTTGTCCAAAAAATATTAAAGCACATATATGAGCCACACTGTTGCACTGTGTGACATGTTCCTTCATTATCATAAATATGGGCACTGTAATTTATTTTGAGTCAATCCCACATACAGTGTTCTGCTGCCGTAAATGCTCACTAGAGCACCAAATGTGTGTTAATCTGCAGCTGAAAATAGTCCCCACCAAATGCACTTTTACTCCTTTGAGCAATGTTTATCGAAAACGACAGTGCCCAGCTTTTTTAGTAAATTATCAAGCAAACTATATAATGTGACCTGATTTTAAAGATTTACATCTTGAGTAGGAACCAGTTGGCTTGGGGCTGAGTGCCACTGACAGGGTAACTAAGTCTGTGGACTGACAAATGAATACGTGGTTGGTTTTACTCTTTCAATGGGACAATAAGAAAAAACACAGAATAACCTTAGAAGAAGCAGGTCATGAGATGAGGTGAGGAATCGTCATCGTGGTCACTTTAGTCTGACGTCCACCCGAGGGACCTACTTGTGTACTTAATCCAAGACACAAGATGTTATCATGCATGGCTGACATAGATACGCCATGTTCTGTATGGGCCTGGAGAGCACAGTGGCTTGTTCCCAGGGAGAAGCCCAGTTTGCCGTGCAGATGGCCACAGCTGTGGCACATTGGCATACGCTCTATTCTGTTCTGGGTGACCGTCCCCTGTGCCGGCCCCGGTAAACACTGCAGCTGTTGGGAACCTCTGCCACACACTCTCACTCAGTCCCTCTCACTCTCTGATGCTCTTTTGCTCACATACACACAAGCAAACATGTTCTTAGTCTCTAGGGATATATATCTTCTTCTTATCTGTGAATTCAGAGAAAAACAAACTGCCATCATAAAACAACATATGGCCCACTTCTGATGGAACACATCTCTTGGGCTCTAACTGATTCAATAACACAAAGGGCCCATTGGCTTGAATGTTTAGCACTGCTATTTGAGCTTTGGGTGAAATTATTTGCTGAATATAACAAATGCATTTTTGTATTGCATTGTTATTTCATCTAAGGATGATATGGCTCTTGTCTTTGCCAGCTTTGAATCCCAAGGACAATTGGAAGATGAATTCGGCAGCGTAGAGAATCAAAAAACTCTTTATTTATGCATGTAGGTCGGTGAAGAACAAATTCTTATTTACAAGCATAACCTTGGAGGAGTGAATTTTCCTCTTGAGTGGGAAGGGGAGGAGATAAAAAATGACGTTCAGGCAAACAGTGATAAACAACAACATAAATATCAAAATAAGTGCAGACTGGCAGCAAAACATGGCGGCAAAATAAAATGAAAGCAGGAGGAATAATGAAAAGGGATTAGGCAATAAATAATAGTAAGCATGAAGAGAGGCAACACAAAAAAAATGAAGACACAGTGTGATATTTAAATCCACATTGAATATTTAAAACTCCAAATAAACTTTTTCCTGAGTCTAAAAACACCACTCTTGTATAATACTCACAGTTGAGACAGACCTAAGGCTTTGGACACTGAAGCTGCCCACACCTTGTGCACCGGATCTGCTTCACATTTCCAAAGAGGTAAATTGAATTTCTGAATTTTGTTGAGCTACAAGCAAGAGAAGATTGTGTCATGACACAGAGCGAGAGGTGATGTAGGTGTCGCATGCTGGAAACTCACATTACTAACAACAGAATGTTATAGCTCAGATTTATTTCTTTGATATGATACACTATTTGGCCAAATGTATGTGGACACCTGAAAAAAAAGACTTGAACATTGCAGCCATATGTGATTGTGGATCATCCATCATTCCGAAACCATGGGCTTTAATGTTCTGCTATTAGAGTCTCCACTCTTCTGGGAAGGCTTGCTGCAGGGATTTAGTCCCATTTAGCCACAAGAGCATTAGTGAGGCCACTGATGTTGGGCGATAAGGCCTGGCTCACAGCTGACGTTCCAATTTATTGCAAAGTTGCTGGATTGGGTTGAGGTCAGGGCTCTGCGCAGGCCTGGGCTAAATACTAAATTAAACTATACATTAGTGACCTGTTTTTAAAGATTTAACTCGCTTGAGGCTTGCGGCTGAGAACCACATAAAGTAAAGGAAAGTTATGAGAGATAGACTAACGCATTGTTGGATTTGACTTTTCATGGTATTTGTTGATTATAAGAAAAACATAGAATAATGCTGACATTATCCTTTAAAGGAGAGGAGTCTAAAGTTTTTCCAGACCAAACTCCATAAAGGAAACCAGTTTTTATGGGCTTCACTTTGCGCATGGGGACAATGTCATGTTTAAAAAGGACAGGGCCTTCCTCCCAAAAACTGGAAGCATACTGTTGTCTAAAATATCATTGTATGCTGTAGCATTGAGATTTCCCTTGAAACTAAGAGGCTGCAAACAAATCATGAAAAACACAGCCAGTCCATACTGGAAGATTCCACATCTCACGGTTTACGTTTAGTAAAGTAGTTTTTCGTGTACCTTTCATTAACTATAACCACAATCTTGCCCTTACCTTAACCATACTATAGTTGCCATGCATATATATTGTAGAAAGCAAGAATTTTAAAAAAAGTTGGCTTTGGACATGAAAAAAAACGTTGCCATTGTTGTGTAATCTGGGGTTTTGCAGAATCGTTTAATATCGATGTTCTTATCTGGTGACAGGGTAGAAACAACCCCTGACCAAAAGTACACAAAAGTATGTGTCCACATACAGTACCTTTGGCCACATAGTGTATCATTCTACTCTTATAGTATAGTAATACTGTACCATATACATCAAAGCACAGCTCATACAGGAAACCACCTTTCTTGCTTGTATAGCTGTTTTTTCTTTCCCCATAAAGTCAACGCATGCTACACTGTGAACTGCCAGCATTATTTACAGCCAGTTACAGCTGAAATCAATGACTTGACAAATGTCTCTCAATCTAAAGGACCCTGCAGGAAAACTCAAACAATGAAGCCAAAAAGAGAATGGTTCATGGAGGAAACAAACTGATGTTCTGTCTGTTTTTTTTTTTCAAGAAATGGAGCTAGCATTACTGTTTTAGTAGCAGTGGTTCAATACTGTGGTATGTAGTCTACATACTGCATTTCATCTGGTATGAAAAATTCAAAACATGTGTTATGTCATCATCAGAGACATGAATATCAAAGCACATTCTCTTGGTTTTGTTTCATAACACCCATATAATTCTATTTCTAACTCTCCTTCACTACTCATGATGCAACATGTGCATGTGTATACTGTACATGAACCTTGCACATCCATATAAAACACAGAATTATCAATGTTGAAACAATGGCGTCAGACTAAACTAGCCTCTTTTCCTATCATCCTCTCTCCCTCTTTCCCGTCAACCTCTTCCAGCTCCCAAATGAACACAGATGCCTCCTAATAGATTCTGCTAACTCAAAGACCATCTCTGTTGTAGCCAAGACAACAAAGCTTATGATATATTCCCTCTTGATATTAAAAACAAGTGGGATGAGCAGAGGGATTGTCTGGGCTCTCTTATCTGACTTCTGAGACGACCTCACCCCCCTCCCCCACCTGCCTCCCCCCTGCCTTCCCCCTATACTCCCTCTTGCTTCCTCTCTTCCTCCATCTGCTCTCCTGATCGTCACAGCGATAATATGGAGTGATGAAGTGGGAGGTGTGCATTCTGGAGGGATAACGATGCAGGCTAACTTCAACCCCCCCCCCCCTATTTGTCAAATCCCCCTGATGCTGTTCTTAGATCAGCCTATTTGTTATACACAGGTTGTTTTTTTCCTCTCGTGCAAGAGATGCTAAGAGAGACAAACTCCTTCCTTGTTTGACTAGTGCCTAGTGTGTTGCCTTGTCTCTTCACTGCCAGTCTATAGGGATATGTGTGGTTGTGTATTGGCTGTGATGTGTATGGATGACACCTAACCTATGAGCAAATTTGCAAATTGTACTCTTCATTTGTTGTGTGTGAACTCCAATTGCTTCTCTAAACGGTCACCTAAAGGCTGAAAAAACAAGCAACAGCTAAGTGTTGAACATTAAGTGAAAGCATCAGGAAAGCAAGACCAAAGACTTCATATATTGGTGTGCACAGGTGGGGTTATAGGGGGATTTGCCCCTGCCCTTTTATCTTCCGAGCCCCCTTATATGGTGTTATACCCCTTGCCTCTCTGCCAGTATGGGAATGTGATTGGCCTGAAGACAGCCCAGCCCATCTATGTGTGGGTGCCCCATTGTCTGATATGCATGTGTATGTATATGATTTTAAACCTTTTTAAATGTTTTTGCTAATCTGTTTTATGATGACCCTGATGAAGGCCACAAGCCAAAACGGGTTGGTCTGACAATAAAGTTCTTCTTTATACTACAAGTTTTGCTGCAGCTTTGACCTCTTTTATCCTTGTAGCCCCCCCCCCAGGTTGAAACAGAATGTTTATATAGATTTTAATTTAATTAAGTCAATAACGCATGTGAGAGAAGCCATGTCAACACCATTCTCTGATTGTATTATTTAGATTTTACTCTTAATCTATAATCATAATTGTATTAAAATATGCATTGTGCATGTATTTTTACCCATAAATAGACACCAGTTAGGACATGTGTACACCTCTGCAGCATTTATTGAAGCTTAGCATGCTATATGCTTTTGATTTATATTATCCAAATTCCCATAATTCCAAAATGTGTAATTTTAGGGATGAGGTCCACTTTTTTAACCCCCTGAACCACAGAAATCTAGATTTTTGTCATTGGGCAGATTCACCAAAATGTGATTAAATATAGGCTAAAAGGTGTAGCTTACAGCTAACCCTCTGACCTCATGGAGACATTATACTTCCTGGTTGCATACCCTAAAGTATTATGGAAACTGTAGTTCCAAAATTCAGAACATTTAACATTTATCAAAATCGAAATAAGAAAAGCAACAGGGGTGACAATCTGAGACTTCATTTCTTTTATGTGCCATATTGTGGCTCAAACTTTGAGGCTCTGTGTGCTGCAGCGTATTTTTGAATGATTTTGGCCATCAGACTGCCTGTCTGAGCTAATGTCCATGCATTACTATCACTAACAAATACAGTGATGCATTATGTCAAAAGTAAAAATATCCCTTTAAATGAACTAAATGGATATTTTGTCAAAGAAACAGACTATTGAAACTAGTGTGTTTCTGTACTGAAGCTCAGTCAGTTTTCTTTTGTTTTTATCTGTCACTCACAGCAGAGAGACAGAAGTGCAGTGGGAACATGGGGTCTGACTGATCCATAGCTATTGAACTACTGTCAGTCACAAATTATCAACAAATTCTCTCTGTCAGTTATGACAAACCACTAGCTTATGGCACAGCCAATCACTGTAGAAATTGTTTGACTGATAGCCAATCATTATCAAGACCAGGCGCAATAGGGTTTCCACACAAGAACAAAAAAAAAAAAAAATGAAACAACTTTTGGTTTGAATATGGGATTTATTCAAACATGACCACAAATATATATATATTTTGAATCAAAAACATTCTCCGTAGGGAAGCAACAAACTGATGCAAGCATGCAATTTTTAAGGGGAAGTGCCCTTTAAAAGATAATCTTCATGACATTTCAGCTCTATTATATAGTTCACGATGGAAAAAGACTTTTGAAGAAATCTTTCCTTTCTTTTGTCTTTTTACATCTCAATCGAGAGGTCGTTTAAAATCATCAACAGCTGATTTCAAACTCAAGGTGTTGCAATCACATGGGGGGCATAAACTAAATGATAAAAATAACAGTAAACAAACAAACAATAAATAATGTGACATTATGTTCTATGACAACACTTCAGAAATGGCAGATAATAATACAATTTGGCATCCAAATGGATGGTGGGATTATGACTTTTGCGAGAAGCTTTTCTGCAACTCATGAGGCACTTTTGCTTTAATTTCAAAATTACAGGCCTAGGCTTCTCTCTGTCTCCAAATAATACATACACTCGACCAAACAGACTCAAAGCCACAGACAAGAAAAGCCTTTGCCACTTAACTGCATGCATGCACACTTACCCTCTCACACACACACACACACACACACACACACATACCAGCAGCCAGTTGTTCCCTGCTTTGCATAAACCAATAATGTAATGGAGAGAAAGCCATTCCCTGATGAACACTGTTGTGAATAATTTAAAATAATACAGCTGAAAACCATCTCAAACTTTTAAACTCGCTCCAATCACACATGCAAAAAGTCCATAAAGAAATGTAATGGCAGTCAGTAGATGTAATGCTGCAGAATCATTGTACAAATAAGATGAGTTGCTTGCATTTACAGCAAATTGAATTCAATAAAAGCTAAGTCTGAGCTGGTTTGATTTTTGCTGTGATGGATTGTAATCAAGCCTGCTAAGCTGCTCAGTGGGTTCATGGCTCTGCTCTGCATTGTGGGTA